>NC_141155.1:121225260-121525260 GCF_053477565.2 Lygodium microphyllum
GCAAGGAAGGCCAACTTTAGGTCGTCCCAAGTGCCAAAAGTTCTTGCTACTTGTCTCTCATACCACTAAAACACCGCGCCTTTGAAAGTGGTGGGGAATATTGCTAACCAATGCTCAAGGGTTCTGGCATTGTTAGCCACACATGCTACCATAAATTTTGCTACATGAAGATCAGGGTCTTCATTGTACTCTCCCTTAAAAATTGGCAATGGGACTACATTTGCTGGCCTATCATCAATATTTCTAGGATGAATCTAACTAGGAAGGGGACCTTGAGTCGCCATGGGGACTTCTGTAAAGAGTGCTTTTAGGGCATCAAAGGAGGCTTCTGTTGCGAGCTCATTCTCAGCTTTGATTTTTGCATTCTCTCTTCTTACGTACCTTTGGACTCATTCCAACGCTTGCCTCTTGATTGTGGCATTCATCAGCGGGTTGGCTCCAACCAGTTGCTCAGTACTCAACAGAATAGAATCAGAGAGGGGCTTCAGTCTCTCTGAGGGATTCTCTTGCCAACATCTCCTCTACTTCCTTCTTTTCAACATCTCTGAATTCGGCTTTCAAACCACTACAAAGGGGGAGATATTCCATTCTATGAAAGTATCAAAACTCATTCTTCTTAGGATCGTTGTTGTGTCATTATAATAATGCCAGCTTCTGAGGGTTTCAATAGTATATGTTGTGAAAAACACTCTTTCTACCAACTTCCAATGGGTTGCTAATTGGACAAACAGGAGATTGTCAGTGCACCAAGCATCCCACATATCTTGCTGTTGAGCATCCACGAACAAATTCCAACTCTTTTCCTTCTTGTTTTCGTGAACCTCCACAGACCATGAATCCTGAAGCTTCTTCACAATCTCCCACTTGATGATGTCTCGAAACTTCTCAATGAATACTAAATCTTCCATGGATAGGCATTCTCTCTGCTTCTGTTCTCTTCAGTTTGTTCCCAAACAATTTGCCACCAAGATGCAAGTTTCTATTGCTTCAACAAAAAGAGGAAACAGTCCACCACATAGAGAATGCATCATGATGGTAATATGTTTCCGCCATTGTGGGATGGACTTTTTGTGGAAGGTGGCTTTGATCATGAGAATCTCCAACTCTTCAGTGGAAGAAGGAACTTTGCAAACATCCATTGAATTCTTCTCTTCTTGGAAATGCCATTTCCTTGATTTTCAGCCTCTTCTGATACTTGTTGATGGCAAGTTTCCCCAGCTGCGCACCAAAAACATGGTGCCCCAAGAGAGACACCAAGGAAGAGGGATTCTACTACAAGAAAATCTATCTTGTAACATCAACAAGCTTTTATTTCATTCTTTTGATGACCAAAACAAATAAAACAGCAAATCTTCACGCAGCATCATAGTAGATATCTCCCACGGATTTGATAGAATCAACCATAATCTTCAACATCTTCATAGAATCCACCAATAGAACAATGAACACAAAAGAATACACCATTTTTGAATGGAAATCAATCACATAATATTCATCTTCAATGTCTTCATAGTTTTCTCTCTCAATCTCTCATATACTGTTACACTGTTTTGATAGAATTTACTATCTATGACTCTCTCTCTCTCTCTCTCTCAATAGTGCATCATCTCCTCACTACAATAATCTCATAATAACTCTCAATAATCCTTCTTAGGTCGTGGATGCACCACCCAAGAGGTATGTCTGATGTGAAGAGGCACCAAAGCCACTACAATGTCTCTTCATAGCTCACTATTGTCATTGTCACTCCAGTCTTATCTTCAGTCTTCAGTCTTCAATTTTCAGCAGCTGCTTCTTCCATTTGTTTTAGCTCTTTTGAACTTAGATTCATCCTTTCTAAAAGTAAGAAAATTTTTCCAAAGCCACACATACATTCTATAGAACACTTACAAAAGATCTACAGAACAGAACAGTACAGTACAGGACCAGAGCAGATACAAAACAGAGATAGAGGCTCTACAAAAGGTTTACAAAGGGTTACAAAAGGTCATCAGAGAACATCAAATCCTCGTAATTCATACTAAAACTATTCCAAACTATCAAAAACTATTCAATAAACTTTCAAAAGATTTCAATCTTCATCAATCATCAATCCATACTTCATGCAGAAGAAAATCAAAACAAAACAGAAGCTATACAGAAGCTATACAGAACCAATCAAAACCTCAACAGAACCTATCAAAACATCACAGAGCTTCATATTTCCACTAAGAATCATGATGAACTTCCAAAACATAATCAATATCATCCAAAACACTCTCAAACACTTCCATTAACAACCATACGTCACTCTAAATCCATCAAAATCAATCATTTAGACCTCAAAAATAACAAATATCAATCAAAAATTCAGTCTTTTTCCAATCTCAACAAGGAAGATTGTAAGAAAAGACTAAAAAAAGTTAGAAAATTTAATAATAACCAAGGAAATATCCAATGAAGGAAGACTAATTTAAAGGAAACTTAGAAAATTTAAAGGGAACTTAGAGAAATCTAAGAAGGGGATAAGACCAAGTTGGAAAGAATTGTCACTAAGTTAAAACCTTACTTTGGTTACATCCCTATTTTGTGTAGAAATATTGCTTGAAGAAGAAATGCATGTGTGTTGAGATGACAAGCTCAACACATGTGGACATTGATGATGGACCGCCTGGTTAGATGGGTCTACACGTCTACACTTAGCACGTCGGTGGTCATTATAACTCTCACATGGCCACTGACTCATTACTTATTATATTCAGGTTGTTACACCTATTTACAGCTGGCATAGTTATAGCGCCAATCGACTAGTATAGTCGGTTATGAATTATTTGACTTAGTAGGTCACTTTCCTTTATGTTGTATCTTATCTATACTTTGTGTACATTGTAAAGTGTGTGGAAGAAGAAGAAGAAATCAGCAAGAAAACGTTTTGGCCTCCATCTCTCTTCTTGTCTCTTGAGTGAGCTTCTCCTTGTGCATTCTGTGTGTGTTCGGCGCAGTATCTTGAACAAGTCCCTCCACCACATGTTTCTTGACATGGTATCAGAGCCGCACCACTGAGAGAGGCTGATTTCGAAGGTTGAAGCGAAGAAGAAGCAAGGTTTGAGCAAGCAAGCCACAGGTAAGAAGCTCTCCCATTCTTCCACTCTCTCTCTTGGATAGTACTACCTGTGGAGGCACCGGAAGCAGGGTCGAGCAAAAATCTCAGATTGCAGTAAGATTTGGTGTGCGTGAAGAGCACTGTGTATTCTGCAAATCAGCCCTTTAGGGCTGTCCCACACTTATTTTGAGCATCTGAGGCCGTTTCAGGCCCCGTTTTAGAGTCGTAAGGTTGCGGACAGCAATTTCAGGGTACACTGTGATTTCGGCTGTTTTAACTGAAAGTGGGTGCGCAGGTTATAGATTGCAAATCTATACTTCTTGAGGTGTTTGCAAGAAGGAAACATAAGGTTTATCTGCAAACAGGTTGCAGATTGCATGTATTATTGAGCAGACAGTGAAAAAGGCTATCTGGTGTATTACTGTGCACTATAGGTCGAGGATTGCAGAAGATTTGCTTGCTGTTTGGTATTAATTTTTTGATAATGGCAGAGAACAGTGGAAGCCCCATCATTGAGAAGCTCGACAAGAACAACTACCCTTCATGGAAGTTCCGTGTCACGAACTTCCTTATTGGAAAAGGCCTCTACGAGTTTGTTTCAAGTGAAGAAAAGGAGCCGGAGGTGAGTGATCCTCCAACTGCAGAAGAGACAAAGGCACGGAAGGAATGGAATGTAAAAGACAAGAAGGTCATGTATTGGCTGTCTGCAGTAATTGATAATAATATGCTGGGACATATTAGAAATGCAGAGAATTCATATGTAGCTTGGACCATACTTGAAAGTATGTTTTTCGTAAATATAAAGGCACGAAAGATTCAACTCAAGCAAGAGTTGAATACATTGAAGAAAGGGAAGATGTCTATCAATGAGTATGCACTGAAGGTAAGGAGCATTGCAGATGCATTGGCAGCGATTGATGCAATGCCTGATGATGATGATTTGGTGCCGTCTACCTTGGGTGGACTTAACAATGAAAAGGCTTGGAAGTCTTTTGTAACTTCCGTATATGTTAGAAAGCCATTTCCAGATTTCGATGAGTTGGTCTCCCTTATGATCACTGAAGAGATCAACATGTAGAGTGAGACATCTGAAAGAAGTGGTGAACAGGTCCAAGCTTTCTACTCCAGTTCAGGAAGGGGATGTGGCAGGTTCTCTTCAAGAGGCCATGGTACAGGAAGTGATAGTGGCAACCAGCAAAACAGATTGAATCAGCAATTTGGTGATATGCAGGTTTCAGAAGGTTGTGGTAACTTTAGAGGCAGGGGGAGCTTTGGAGGAAGAGGTGGATGGCAGAACACAAGTTATAACAACTCTGGTATTGTGTGCCACTACTGTGGCGAAATAGGTCATATCGCAGCCCAATGTTATGCTAAGAAAGATGATATCCATAGTGGTAAGTTGCAGCAAGGAAACTATGCATCGTCTTCACGACAGAATGAAGATAAAAATGAACGTATGTTTGTTATGCAGCATATGTTGAATGCTATTACAGGAAAGGGAACACATGATGATGTTTGGTATGTTGATTCAGGTGCATCCAATCATATGACCAGCCATGCAGAATGGTTTGGAGAGATGCAATATTTGCAAAATGCAAGCTATGTGCAAACGGGTGATAATTCATGCCACCCAATTTCACACATTGGAAAAGCTTCCTTGTCCTTGCATGATGGTAAGACAAAGATTCTTTCAAATGTATTACATGTTCCATCTATTACAAAGAACTTGGTGTCAGTCGGTCAAATGGTAGAGCAAGGGTTGCAAGTCAAATTTAATGTAAAGGGTTGCTTTGTAGAAGACTTCAATGACAAGTGCAGGTTAGTTGCAAAGGGAAGTAGAGTTGGACGTATGTTTACTATGGATGCTGGAATTCCTACTATGAATGCTGCTATGTATGCTAAAGGAAAAGGTGTTGTTGCAGACATTGAAATTTGGCACAAACGCATTGGACATGAAAATGTACAAAGGCTGAAATTAATGCAGTCCAAAGGGTTGGTTATAGGTTTGCCTACATTTAGAGTTGCAGAATTTCATAAGGTACGCGAAGCATGTCAGTTTGGTAAGCAGGCAAAACAACCCTTTTCACATGACAGAGATGTAAGTAGAAATATCCTTGATGTTGTGCATACAGACATTTGGGGGCCTACACAAAATGTATCTCTTGGAAGCAATTCATACTTTGTCACATTCATCGATGATTGTTCTAGAAAGCTGTGGGTATATTTTATGAAGGAAAAGAGTGAAGCATTTGAGCACTTTAGAACTTTCAAGGCTGCAGTTGAAAGAGAAACAGGCTTGAAAGTAAAGTGCTTGAGGTCAGATGGAGGGGGAGAGTACCTCTCGAATGAGTTCAGTGATTTTCTGAGGTCTCATGGGATAAAGAGACAGTTTACATGCAGGTATACCCCACAGCAAAATAGGGTTGCAGAAAGGAAAAACTGGCATATTGCAGAAGTTGCACGCGGCTTGATGGCTGAAAAGAATATGCCTAAGCATTTTTGGTATGAGGCTGTTCATACTGCTGTTTATATTATGAACAGAAATCCCACAACTGCAATTCATGGTATGACCCGCGAAGAATGTTTTACAGGTAAGAAGCCTGATGTCTCACACTTGAAAGTGTTTGGTTGCATTGCATATGTTCATGTGCCAGATGAGTTGTGGAAGAAACTGGATCCAAAGGCTGAAAAGTGTGTCTTTATTGGACACTCTTTAGAGCAAAAAGGGTATCGATGTTATAACCATGTCACATGTAAGTTCAGAGTGAGCAGGGATGTCATCTTTGATGAAATGAGCAGTTGATATGCATCTAGTGGTGATGCATTGGATGATGATGATGATCATGACACTCACGTGTAGGCTGAAAAGCAAGAATCACGGACTCTTAGTGGACCAGAGACATCATCTGGTAGTCCTTGGTCTGGGAGGCTAAGGAGTACCTCTACATCTTCAAGTGCATCTAGTAGCACTACAGGTAAAGACAAAGAAAAGAATAAAGTGTCAGATGGCATTGATGCAATTCTTGATGGAGACTCCAGTGGCTCAGAGAGCTTAGATGATGAGGTTGGTATTCCTTCTATGAAGACACCAGGTGTACAGAGAGCTCATAATAGTGTAAAGGCTCCATTGAGTGATCCGGTGGTACGCAGATCTAGCAGGGTCAGATACCCTGTTAAAAGATTTGGTTTTGAAGGTTATGCAGCTCACCATTATGCTTATATGGTGAAACTAGTTGAGGATGTTGAGCCCACATGTTTTGAGGAGGCTGTTGGTCATGCTCATTGGGATGCAGCAATGGATGAGGAGATGGCTGCATTAGAGGCCAATAAGACTTGGGATCTAGTATTATTGCCGAAGGGCAAGAAAGCTATTGGATGTAAGTGGGTTTATAAGATTAAGCACAATGCAGATGGTTCTATTAGTAGGTACAAAGCTAGGCTGGTTGCAAAAGGCTATGCCCAGACATATGGCATAGATTATGATGAAACCTTCAGTCCAGTTGCTAGGATGGCAACTGTCAGATGTGTGATTGCTTTGGCAGCAGCCAAAGGTTGGAGGTTGCAGCAAATGGATGTGAATAATGCCTTCTTGCATGGTGATTTGCAGGAAGAAGTGTATATGGATCAGCCATCAGGTTATGAAGATTTAGAGCATCCCACGTATGTGTGCAGGTTGAAGAAGGCGCTCTATGGGCTCAAGCAAGCACCTAGAGCATGGTCTGACAAGATCAGAGAGTATTTTGTCAATATTGGCTTTTATGTTTCTGATGCTGATCACTCACTTTATGTGCGAAAGGGAGTTGTAGGTTTGGTCATCATAGTCATCTATGTGGATGACTTGATTATTACAGGTGATAGTGATAGTGGGATTGCTGAAGTCAAGAACTTTTTGAAGAAGAAGTTTGAGATGAAGGATTTAGGTGACCTAAGGTACTTCCTTGGCATTGAGGTGATTAGATGTGATGATGGTATATGGCTGTCCCAAAGACAGTATGGCTCGGATATGTTGTCCAAGTATGGTATGACAGCATGCAAACCACTTTTAGTCCCGTTGGAGCAGAATGTAAAGTTGAGTGCTGATGTTGGGGATGAGATAGAAGACCCTACTATGTTCAGGAGGATAGTGGGGAGTTTGATCTACATGACCATTACAAGGCCAGACTTGAGCTACGTTGTTGGTCTTGTGAGTCAGTTTATGCAAGTACCTAGAACGCCACATTTGGATGCAGTCAGACGCATATTGAGATATGTGAAGTCCACATTACATTATGGACTTTTCTATGAGGCAGGTATAGATATACATGTGTTTGGATACACAGATGCAGTTGAGCTTGAGGGGGAGTGTTGAGATGACAAGCTCAACACATGTGGACATTGATGATGGACCGCCTGGTTAGATGGGTCCAACGTCTACACTTAGCACGTCGGTGGTCATTATGACTCTCACATGGCCACTGACTCATTACTTATTATATTCAGGTTGTTACACCTATTTACATCTGGCATAGTTATAGCGTTAGTCGACTAGTGTAGTCGGTTATGCATTGTTTGACTTAGTAGGCCACTTTCCTTTATGTTGTATCTTATCTATACTTTGTGTACATTGTAAAGTGTGTGGAAGAAGAAGAAGAAATCAGCAAGAAAACGTTTCGGCCTCCATCTCTCTTCTTGTCTCTTGAGTGAGCTTCTCCTTATGCATTCTGTGTGTGTTCGGCGCAACATCTTGAACAAGTCCCTCCACCACGCGATTCTTGACAATGTGCTTACAAAAGGTACATACAAGTTTACTTAATGCACTCAGAAAGCTTGACTGATTTGATCAAAACCCTAATGTAACAAATTTACAATAGGATAAAAGGAAAGCACACTAGACTTCCCCCAAGGCTATCTACAAATCCCTTTACCAAGGGGGATTCGTTTTGCCACGTGGGAGTGTTAAGACTAATCTCAATGGCAAGAGGTTTCTTTGTAGGGGGATCCTTCGGTAGGAGGAGTTGAGTGTACTAAGGGGCTCAGTCCAATAAACTCTTAGGCTCTTAGGAGCCGATAAAGGCCTTCAGATCATTCTTCTATATGGGTGGAAGGTGAATATTGATTCTCAATTAAATATAGAAGTTGTATTCCAAAGGACTATTTTCATTGTTTATGTATTGTGACTTAAGTTAGAGAATGAATCTTATAAGTAAAAGGACTAATTAAGAAAAATATAGTTTTATTTATAGAGCATAAATGTGTTGGGTAAGTAGATAACTAAAACTACCCGACTGAGGGAAGCAGGAAGGCAAGATTTGTGATGAAGTTGTCCTAAGGCAAGGTAGACTTGATAAGCCAAGAGCTTCTTTACAATTCAATATGTTATAATATAGAGAACATTGACCACATAGATTCAATTAGATCCTTCACTCTGTATCATTTTAAGAAAACGTAGTGAGGCTTTTCCCTACAGGCAAAGGGGTCAATGTAACCATACTCCCCTTTGTTTCTCACTCTTCTTGAACCAAATGTGATAGAAGTCGACTCGTGCAATCTAGCACAAGATGTTGAAAGACACTGCTAATTAATTTAATAGTCCTAGAAATTGGAAATTCAAATTGATTCTTGTGGGAATGGCCAAGACCTTCTATTGCAAAGTGAACTTGAGAGAGTCTAGGAAAAATACTTTGTGCTATTCAAAAGAATACTGAGCGGCATCGCTTAGAAAATCCTCTCAACAATGGGCCACTAAATCGTGGCACTGAATCTAATCTCAGCATGAGACAAAGGTGATGGGTTGATGTCCTCTAAGAATTTGACTTTGAAATAAAGTTCCAACTTGGCAAGCACAATGTAGAAGCTGACACCCTTAATAGAAACTCCTTAAATTCTTTATTAACAGAAGAACTAGCTAGTAGAGGATTTCTTGCGAGTTTGATTTCCATGCCTAGCAATCCCATCCTAGAATATGTAAACTCAGATTCATAAGGACCCTGATTACCTTGAGCTAAAGAGGTCCATTCAGTCTGAGGAAAACAACCAAAATGCAAAGGTCAAATTCAAGCATTACCACATTGAGGGTGACCTTTTGTATTATCAGTATGGATCCTGTGTACCCAATAGTTGGGACCTTAAGAAGAAGATTTTATGGGGAACCCATGAAGTTTGATAGCTCGACATCCCAAGACTATAAATGAGGTAAAAAAGAGTAATTATTGGCTAGGACTGAAGGGGGGATTTAAAAAATAAAGCCCCCACTTTGAAGTTTTTTCACAAAATTTTCCAAAACTTGGAGTTTTTCAATGTATTTGCCAAAACTTGGAGTTTTTTCACAAAATTTGTAACTTTATGAGGGATAATCTTGTTACCCATATTGAAAATTTGTATTAAACAAGCTATTCAAGGGACCATTTTTTTCAAACTCTCAAAATATACCGAAGAGACAAAAATGAACAAAATTGGGTTTCTACCACACATCTCAAAAAGTACCCTTATCAATCAAACTAATCTCTAAAATTATGAGTCAATCTAAACAAAACGCAAAAAGAACTCAATATAGGAAAATATAATTATTTCTCTTGCAACTATTTAGGCAAATTATGAAAGCCATTTATATATAACTATTATATAGTATCGATATGTGGACTTGATAGCAACAAATGTCAATATCTTCCTCATCTTTTTTACTAATCACTCCAAAGCTTCTCATATATGCAATGGTTGTAGGGAGCTTTAACTCTAACATATCTACAAGGGATATATAATTTTCATCCTCTTGTTGAAAAATTTGGCCAAGTATTTGTTCAACCTTTCCAATGGCAAAGGTTGCATCATTTATTGACCACTTCTCATCATAGTTTGTAGCTTTTGACAATGAATCTAGTTTACCATTTGCGGTTCTGAAGGTCTTTCTCATGTCTAGCTCCTCCTATGTAGGTTTAGGCATGATTTGACTCATGTAGAATTTAAAGAAAACCTTGTGCTAAAAATAAAAATTAGTAGAATTGACTATGGAAAGTGGAAGGACGAGCAATATGCAAAAGAGAAGCAAAGAGTAGAGTTGTTGCATAAGGAGGGGAAGCAACCATATCATGGTTTGGTTCAACATCAAACTTGGCCATGGTTTATATCAATAGCAGACTTGCCAATCAAAGGTTAGATGAAACATGGTTTAGATCAAAAATACCCAATTAACAAATGAAAATTAGAAATTAGAACATGGTTTAGATTAAAAACACCTTGATAACGTTATAAGGGGAAGCAAACAATTGAGAAGGTGTAACATGGGAAGGAGAAGCAACCATAATATATATTAGAAATGTGACTAGAGCAGATGATACATGATTAGATTCTATGTAACCATGCTTTCCATAATAGGAATAAAGGACAAAGATCAAGATTACCTTAAGAAAAAAGTATCACAATCAACAAAAACGAACTTGGAACATCAATACCAGGAAAAATGAAAATGCTTTGCACACAAAACAAGAATGATTTATAAAGAGATATTTCACATATAAATAGACAATCCTCTGAGGGGAATTAAAATGAAGTGATCAACAAGCTTTATGAAACAAAATCGAGATTACCTATAAGAAGTGAAATCTCCTCTGCAGAAGCATTGGTGCCCTTGTCAATAGACCAAATCCTTGGTCGCAAGGGCACATGCTTAACTTGTTTATCAACATCCCATGTATGCTCCACATCATGACTGCAAAACCAAAACCATTGTGCAATAGGCTTACCTTGAAATTCCCTCTCTGACCAAAATGAAGGGCATAGTAACCCAGGTGATCTACTTTCTATCACGTTGCAGCACTTCTTTCTATTTATAATACCAAAACATTTTTGTTTGCAATGAACAAGCATTCTCCGGATGGCCCACAAACTTCTATGCATTTCCTCCTCTGAGACAATATTAGTTGGGAGATCCATTTCAATTGGCACTGCATGCACCTCATGGTCCAAGCCCACTTCTGTAGGTTGGTCATTTCTATTTTGAAAATTTATCTTGTGTGGTCATCCATTTGTTTTCTATCCCTTGACTCCATTACATAGCCAAGTTTATGAGAGCTACAACCATCTAGAGTTCTTCTTTTCCTTTGAACTGTTTCTCTGTTTCCAGAAATGAAAGGCTCTCTGTACATGGGGGTGCCAAGAACTGCTCCTTGAACTATTCGAGCTATGAATGCAGGTGAATGGGTATTTCTTGCAACTACCCTATTAATAAGAGCATCCATATCGGGACCACTTCCAGAGTATCTTCTAGTTGTGAAGGCCAGTTGCCTTGAACATTGAATATATGAGTTGATCAAGTCAGTGGCGCATGCATCATACAAATCAATTTTCTTCTTTCCATCCTTCCCTGCCAACCAACTTGCATGCACACTCTCAAAAAGATTTGTGTTGGGAATACAAGCCCTCTCCCAAGGACTCAAGGAAGCTTGCAACCCAATAAAAAACTCAGCAATTCCTCTTACATGTCTATTTTGTTCTCATGCTTGGGTATTCCCACCCCAATGATATTAGTACATGTGTATGTAACAAATAGAAACAAAAAAAACATTTACATGTGTAGTAATACCCCAATGGTCTATCCTATTCTCCCACCATTTGATCCATCTCTTCAATGGTACGGTACTATCTCGAGGTAGTCCTACTTATTGCCACCAATTTTGTATAGCTGTGGCATTCCTCTTGCCCTCTTCAATGGATTTTGAAAGGCGCCACCTCTCACATAAATTCAAGTGATGCTTCCAAAGGTTTGAAGGCACGTATTTTGTTGTGTGCTTTTGTAAGCTTTGTTCCCAGTGAAACAAACAAGATCGCTCTCTTCCTTCCAAAACATTGTCAGGTCCCGCATTGAAAACAGTGCGGACCGCCATCCAATTTGCACTGGCTTCATCCGCCATAAAACCTGCAAAGTCTGCAGGAGGGTGTCCACACTCAAGCATCACATTATTAAGGCATCTCCAAAACAGAATTTTTGTTTCTGTATCCTCTTCCTTTGTATCACAAATAGCAATCACCATGATCCCCTTCAAGCTGCAATAAGAAATACAGTGATTAGCAACTAGAATATGTCAACGAAAATTGATAATAAGTAAGGTTTCCGAACAAACCATGGATCGTATACAGAACAAGACATTGTTGCCTAGTCATCTATTCAGTGTGTAAAGTCAAAGTGAACCCAAGACTTGCAAAGGTCTCCATTTCCTAAGCGTCGCATTCTATTAACCAATTCCACTCGAGAGCCAGGTCCTTTAATAGACATCTTGAATATGTAACTTTTTTCACCCACCCCTCCTTGCCTTGGAAATCTACTACCATGAAAAAAAGGAAACATGCATCTTTTTTTCAACTCCAAAATGTTATCAAAGCCATCTCCAACAACACATGTTTCTTTTTTTTTCTGGCATGTCATGATACTATTGAACCTGCAACCTCAACAAACGAAAGTTTGTTAAACTAATAACAATGCTACAAACCATAGTTTGCAAACTTGAATAACCAAAACTAACCTCTGATTTTGAACCAATGGCATCAACTCCTCCAAAAAGTTTGTAAGCTCTTGTTCTCCCTCCACCATTGAACCATTAGTTGTCAAAGATTCAGTGATAATTTGTTTTGCAACAATTATTTGAATCTTCCTAGCACCACAGTGTCGATTCACTTGCAAAACTGAGTGAACTAGAGATCTAATTTTTTTAATTGCAACCATTGAAGTCCCTGGTTGCACATTGTGTGTGTGAGTGCCTACATGAAGCATCAATCTCTCCATGCTTGTGTCCTTTGGCAAAATGTAATAAACTTTGCAATCACAAGTTGCATAACAAGTGACAACTTTACTACAATAGTGACACGTGATTGAATGTTTTTCTTCACTTGCAAGTAGCCCCTTGCTCATTGTGCTATTGAGGTAACCATGAAAATACATTTTATTATGTTGATTGTTGCTCTCATAGTAAGGACAATTGACTTGATGACATTGTAAGTCTCCAAGGCAATGGTTAATTCTCGAAGTAGCATCAGGGAAGATATTAGTTGGATGGGGTCTTGTCCAGACATGACCATCATATTGTTGCTGCATCCCATCTATGTTTGAAGATGTGCCATATATCGGTAGAAGAACGAAAGCAACAGAACCATTGTACTCTCTTGGAATCTCACTAACAAAAAAAGGGCCTTCACTCATTTGCAATAAAGCCTTCAAATTCTTTCCTATGGGGCTATTAGCAATCCAAGGTAAAATCTCTTTCTTTATTTGTGGAAACGAATGAGGACTATCAAGTCCATCATCCGACTCTAAGTCAATAGTCGGAGTTGAGACGGGTGCACAAAAAGCATTTGTTATAAGTGGTGAAGAAGTTTGAGATGACATCTCTGCGAAGGAATCGGATGTAATGTCTACAACAGGTCCTGAAAGTGAATGAGCATGTTTGCTATTTTCTACAATGTGTAGTCCTTCATCTTGGTCCATGGTGAAAGTGGTATCACAATGTACTATTTTATACTAACATGAAAGAGAAGAATTGAGCGAAAATTGCTCCGCACCATTGATATCCTGTTGGCCATGAACCGCGATCTCTTCACTATAAGCATCAAGTTGGAAAATAGCATACAAACCTACCAGCTTCCGGTCAGGGGGTAGAAGTGATTGAAGAAAATAAGAGCTCGCAAGAATCTTTCCATCCCTGAGGGGCACAACACGTTCCAGTGATTCGGAGCCGATTGACCATTGAAGAGTAACTTCTGCCATCGTCTCTCACAAAAGCCGGTTTGAAACTCAGCAAACAATGGAGCTATGAACGCGAAATATTATATCTAATAGCATGCCTATTGTTTATCAATTTCTTTGAACGTAGAAATAATAGTCCGTTACCCCCACCAAATATGGATTAAATGAGCTCTTACTCCATGGGCAAGTTCTTAGTGACGGCGGTTGAAGTTGCGAATCAGTCCATTAGTGAACCAAATCTTTAAAAAAAGTTTACATATTGAAAAATCACAAGATTTATCTAAATAATTTTTTTAAAAAAAACATGTCTTTTCGAAAATAAATCATGTCTTTTCGAAAATCATGTCGTGTTGTAGCACATATTTTTATAAGCACGTTTTATTTTGTCAGATGTCAGGCACCGTCAGCATCTACATTTTTTAGTAAATAATTTTTGGTGTTCGAGAGAAACATTCTCTCATGATGGATGTTCAATATGCATGTACCACTTGCCATTGAAAGTTGTGTGTAACAGTTTAAACATATCTTCTTATTTGTCCTTCTTCTTCTTCTTCTTCTTCTTCTTTTTCTTTTGTTTCCCTCTTCTTCTCTCCCATTGCAAGTTGGAAGGCATAAAGAAGAAGCAAGAAGGAGAGCAGCCCCTGCAACAAGCTCAAATAAGATCAACATTCTCCATCAAACTCACCGGGTAAGCTCCACACTCCATCCTTATGCTGAAAATCTATATTTCAAGTTTCATTTTTCCTCCATGGCTGAAAGAAATGGAAGAGCAGGTAGACAATGAGAGGACAAAAATGGGAGGGGAGAGAAGGAAAGGGGAGGTAGAGAAGGAGACGGTAAACTGAAAAAATGGGAGAGGAGGAGACCTTTGGGACACCCGAGGCTATCTGTGTCAACGTAGACAACTCTCGGGGGTTGGGCGCAGCCCCCTTTGGAGGGAGGAGGAGGAGAGGGAGAAAGCGAGGAGGGGGAACCCTCAGTACCCACCCGCTATCTGCGTCAACGCAGACGACCTGGTGGGGGGGGTGGGGTACCTTATGAAATGGGGCAGGTAGTGCACAGCCGCCCCCCTCTCAGCCCCTCCTCCTTAAACCACTCCCCTCTCAGTCCCTACTCCCTATACCACTCCCCTCTCAGCCCCTCATCCTTAAACCACTGCTCCTCCCTAAACCGCCCCTCAAACCTCTTCTATAGCCAAGTTACCTACAATTTTTGGTGACAGTAGTAGGGGGGATGATGCCCCCCCTACACCCCCCTCCATATAGAGTGGGTGTAAACCGCGCGAGTCCAAGGCATGAAAAATTAAACCATTTTTAAATCGTATGCAAATCATCCTAAAGAAATAAGTGTGACATGATTTGATTTTTTTGGATTGGGAATTGTCAAATACTCAGCATTGTCTGCATCAACGCAGACAGGAACAAGGGGTTGGGAGTATCCCCCCTTTGGGGATGCGGGGGTGAAAATGTGGTCAGGAGGTTCAAATGATTAAGAAAATTTAATACATTTATTAAAACCAAATAACAAATGATATTAAAGTGTGTTGTCTGCGTCAAATGGTCATATTTTGGTGGAGATTAATTATTAGAACATGTGATTTAGTTGAGTTGTCTTCATTTTTAAAATGATTTGTGGTTTGTTTTAGTGCTTCTGAGCATGGCTAGAGGTCGGTGTGGTGGTGGTAGGAGAGGTCAAAGCAAAAGGGGCCATCCAAGTAAGTCATTCAATCACTCTTTTAAATTTACATATTCTATTCTTAATGGTTAAGCAACTCTTTTAAAGTTCCATATAAATGTTATATTCTATTTTCAAATTTATTTTGTAGATACTCCAATTACAAGGTTAAGATCGGATCTATGCAATAGACTAGTAAGTATCGATCAAGAAGCATCCTCCCGTGCATTCTCTGAATCTCCAAATAACAAGGGTGAAAAACCAAGGAAAAAATGTCCTTTCATTGATGATGAAGCGCTTGAGGATAGCATGGATGAAGCAAGCAATGACATTCATGCTGATCCTATGAGCACCCACACTACCACCATGGAGTGTGGTGAAACAACACAGGGGAGGTCTTTAGATTTGCAAACTGTACATGAGGAAAATGAAGAGGTGAATGAGGATGTTGCTAATGAAGAAAAGAAAGAGGCCAGTGAGCATAATAGACACATTGGAGAGAATGTCAAGTTTGGGCTTATGTCAAATGTGTTGGCCTCATTTTTTGTAACGAGGTCTACTTCTCCTCCTCCTATCCCTTTGTGTAGACTTGTGCCCTATGAGGCTATAAGGCTTGCATCTAGTTCTGCTACATGGTTGATTTCATCTTTCGATAATGCTTCGTATATGGAAACAATGGGGAAATTTTTGATTTCTTTAAGAAGGCCCACTGGTGAGCTAATGGATGTATCTCCCCAAATTTTGGAAGAGTGGGGCCCTCTTTCGAGAGAAGTTAACCAAAGGTTTGAAGATGAATTGACTGATGAGTGGGCTGATTTAAGAGGGCGCAAGTTTTTGGTATGGGACAGTAATCATAGGTTGAAGACATGGATGAAGAGGATAAAGGAAGGTAACTATGCATTGTCTTGCTTTCTCTTGTTTATTGTGATGATACTTCCTTCTTTAACTAATTATTTATTTTATTATTTGATGTATGTAGTTTATAATGAAGATATTTCGCGACATGTTAGAGTTCTATGTCAATTCATTCAAGTGGAGAAGAAGAAAGAAGGAGAACTATTGTTAGCATTGGATACATCAAATGCGTAAGTATACTTATCACTATTAACTTTTTCAAATGGGTTAATAGATCATCAATTGTGTGGAATATTGCCAATAGTTTTTATTTATGTGTGAATCTCAAAATATAAAGATAATTTATGTGTGAATGTCAAGATATTTTATTTATACCAATAGGTTTCATTTACGTGTGAATGCCAATAGGTTTCATTTATTATTTATGTGAATGTGAATAGGTTTTATTTATGTGTGAATCTAAAATTTAAAGAGAATTTTCAATGTTGTAGTGTAACAAGAGCACATGTCAAACCCAACCTAGGCCATGAAATTTTCATGTTCCAAAAGTTTGGCATCGCTGATGAACAAAGAATTTTGGAAAGGATGAGCCCTTCTCAAAGACGATGGGCTGAAATAGAGTATGAAATTGAGGGAAAAAGTAACCATCGCAATGATCCATGGTACAAGAACCCATGTTTGCTAATATCGCTTTTGGTGTGGAAGGTAAAAAGTTTGGTATAGTATTTTAGTTTTCAGCATAACAAATTGTGGTAACTTGATTTTAACCATAACTAAGAATAGTGTATTGGTTTTTCTATTTAGGATGACTATAACTCTGCCATACTCAAAGAGGAGGCCCGTCTCAAGGAGCTTGCATTGCCAGAGGCAAATTATGAGGCAAAAAGAAAACAATTCATAAACAAAGAGCAAGATAAATTGAGGGACAAAGGATACAAGTACCTTGGAATAGCTAATCCTGCGCATGGAGAGGATTTCTTTTCTATTTTGTTTGCATTGAATTTGGATGAAAAGAACATGATGGCTATTACCAAGGACAAATTGTATGCCATTTGTAGTGCTAATATTGCTGCGAAGAGGTATGTTTTCCTCATGGACTAATGTTCTCTTATTTTTTGGAATTGAACATAATTTGGTTCAACAATATTGAAGTTATGTTTTGTTCAATAACCAATATATTAGAAAAATGGAGATTTTACTTCTCATGACTGTCACAAAGACAAAGGACTCCACTATGTCACACTTTGCGGATGTAAGGAGATTTCGTAGCTACATGAAGCAAGAGTTATATTGGTTTCATATGATTGGAGAATGCTCCTTATTGATCAGGAGCTTACAAGTTGATGGCACTGAGATTCCAGGAGGCTTTGATGTTTTTTTAAAAGGCCAAAGACGTTTACATATTTTAAAGGCATTTGCAAATATTTTTGGTGAAATGAAGAATGTTGGAGACTCTGAGAAGGTTCCAGAGCTCACACAATCAAGCAAGAGGGTGGTATACATGTATTTCTAGTATAAAGAAACCATATTTTCTAAATACCATATGTACAAATGTATTCTAACTTAAGAGTGCTTTTGTTGTTTGTTCTTATGTTTTTGGAAAAGATGGTTGCGTAGTCTACAGGAAAGTGGAGTGCTAGAAAGCCTCCCTCCTCTAGTGGAGGAGTGGATGGAGTTGGGATGTGAAAATTGTATGTTCTCAAAAGCACTACTTGAGAGGGGTCTGTCGCAATGGAAAATGCGTATTTGTCCATGGTGGATAGACTATCCATTGGATGACATTCCACGGCAAGAGATTGAATTAAGAGAGAGTAAGTACTTTGAGAGCCAAACATAGTAAATATGTGGTAACTCTTGCTCTTAGCTATTTGTTTTAGTAATACTTGCCTTATATGCAGGATTTTTGGAACAAAATAGAGTAATTTCTATGCACAAAGAAGAGGATGAAGGAAATTGTACTTTCTAAAAATGTTTTTGTTTAACATGAAACTTATCATAACTTTTTAGGCTTTTGTGTTTTCTTAACTTTGTTGTTTTTGCAAATTAGAAATGTCCAATACAATAGTCATGGTCCCTCATGTTGTGGGGATAAAGGCGACTTGTGGTGGTAGCATGGCAAAGGGTATATTGGATGGAATGCAAATTTTTAGTTTGATCCAAGTAGCCTTGTTTCTAATTTGCATGAATATGATATTATATTGTGTTGACTTCACACTACTTAGGTGCCATTAGTGATGCAACTGTTGATACTACAATGAAGAAAAAGTCCATGGAAAAACGAAAGAATATCCCCACGATAGATGATGCATTGAAGCATAGCAAGGGTAAGCCAATTTGCATGAATGATAGAGTTTAGGATTTTCATTTGACGAGTCAATTTATTAAAGTATTATTTTGTTGTCTTTATATTGCGTAGGTAATATAAGTGAATCAAATGAGGTTGATACAACAAAGCAAAGGTCTAAACACAAAGAGAAAGTTGTTTCATTGGATGAAGAATTAGAAGGTGAATCAAGTATCATTTTTTGGATTATTAGAGTCATGTTAAAAGTACATTTTTATATTTTTTTGAAGATAATATAAAATCTAAACATTAAACACTAAATAATTTGCTTTCCTTCCTATTTTTCTTTACAACTTTAGGCAAAAAAGATGGTTTTGACATGTATAGCATTTGGAAAGAAAAGGAAAAAAGTAAGGGTCACTTTGAGGGATCTTTGCAACATACTACACCTTCTCGGGCCATGTCATTCATGACTCAGTCATCAGAGCCTATACAAGAGTCTTGTAGACGTCCCGCTATACGCAAGACACGTATGTAGATTTCTAGCTTTACATTCTGAGTCTTAACATTTAGCCAACATCAACATTTGTGAGTAAACTTTAATTTGATGATAGGATTTCAATACCAAACTATCGTAGATGCTCTGTTGGTAGACGTGACATCGATCGACGATTTTGCATTGGATGGGTATATTTTATCACCATTCTCTATATACACATCTATTGTAATTGTTACTTATGCTTTGTTATTGTGTTTTCAATTTTAGCATTAAGTGCTTCATGGAGGGAAATACCATCAACTCTTACCAGTGTAATAGTGTCCCATCATATGAGGTTGCTAAGTTGTTGTTTGCAGATTTTCCTACATCTTTGCTTGTTGTTGGCCTTGAGGCAGGAGGTATATGTTCTTGCATTAGTTTAGTTTATAAACTCATGTGATATTGCATGGTCTTATACATCTTTACATTTGAAAGGGATTCCCGAATGGAATACATTTTCTAGTGCACTTGTCAAAGGTGTCATGGACCTAGCCCATAGATTCTTGGCAGATGAGGGGTTCTTGGTGACTTTGGGACTTGCACAACACTTTGGAAAAGTGCTTAGAGGAGCTCATGCCATTGGATTGAAGCTCCATCGCACATGGACTCTCGTGTGTGAGGGTGGATATAGACACCCTGATACTCGAGAGGAGGTAAGTGTGTTGAAGACAAACTTGTAACTTTTTGAAATAAAATTTTAAGTAGCTAACAATATGATTCTGCATTGCTAGGTCATGGACCTTACTATTGGCTTGTTTTATCGAGGGATACATGTCCCTTCATATGATAGAGAAGCTGGCGAGAGGGTTAGCCCATACAGGTTTCCTGCCTCTCGTAGCTTCCTCTTCGAGACAGACCTCCAAGGCACATCATTTGAGCACACTTATGTGGATGGTGTAGAGGTTCGAGGGGGTGCAGAAAGATCACTAGTTTTTTATAGGTGCGTTATACACTCTTAGACTGGTTTATACTTTGCATTGAGATATGTCATGCTTTTGTTATGGATGTTACTAAATGGTTTCTTTTGTAGGTGGCTCCTTGCTACGTTCACAGAGGATCTCAACTATGTGCTGGATATTTTTTCAGGTTGTGGCGGCCTTGATAGAGCATGCACAGAGATGCATCATTTTTGCATGTGCCTTGAGGGTGATTTTAACCTCTACAACCAGTGCTTGGTTGATGTGGCATGCAGACCACCATCTGTTCATCCTAGTGACGATGATGATTTCACATGATTTGTAGTTGCATTATTTTTAATATGATGTCTTGTATTGGTAGTGCATGCCATGGGGCTTGATGATGCTCGGGAATTATCTATGACTCTATGGATTTTGGATCTCACTTAAATTGGGATTACTTCATAAACTTATAAAATTCTGCTAAAACTTCATGCTTTAGAAGTAGTTGCATACCTATTTTTTGTTAGAGATCAAAGCATTCAATAGTTTGCAATTAGTTTGCAATTCAACATCCTAATATAATTGCTCTAATTAGTTTGCAATTGCAAAATAATTAAATTCAAAGCGATAACATAATCAAACAAAAAACTCCATAAAATAACCAAAAAAAATCCAAGTGATGACCAAAAAGCTTCAAGAAGCACTTAAAAAGCTCCAAATGAAGAGCTTGCTAAATAATAACACTCGGACTGAAGGTTGATGTATTAATGTATATAACTCAATGCATGAGTTCAGTGAGACTAGAAAATCAAAGTATCAAACTCCCTAGATAATTGCATCCTCTCAACATTCCTTAAATGAAATGGGAGCTCATTAGTATGGACTTTCTAGTGAGGCTTCCAAATGTGCAAGGAGGTTATGACCCAATTCCATTAGTTGTGGAAACGTTACTCACATCATTCCTCTAAAAACTAACTTCAAAAAGTTCAACATTACTAGATTATTTGTTAAGGATATTTTCATATTGCATTGGTTATGAAAAAGAATTGTCATTAATGATAGGGATTCATTGTTTACCTCTAAATTTGATCTATCTCTTTCTAGCCATTGGCATGCAACTCTATTTTAGTACCTCTTATCATCCTCAAGCTGATGGAAAATTGAAAGGATCAATCAAGTTCTGAAAGAAATTCTGAGAGTTTACTATAGTAGGGAGCCCAAGAGATGGATTGAATATTAACCCTTGGTATATTTTTCCTAAAATGCTTCATACCAACAAAGCATTGGTATGATCCCTTTTTAGGCATTGTACGAGCAAGATTGCTTACTTCCTCTCAATTTCTCAAATCCAATCTTAAGGGGCGAAGCATCCAAGAAAATATTGGATGAGATGGAGGAGAAAACCAAAGCAATCCTCTCCAAGACATCAAAGTAATACAGGATTGATAGAAGGCCTATGCCGATCCCAAGAGGACTCCTCAGACCTTCAAGGACGAAGACATGGTCTTCTTAAGAGTCCAGCCGAAGAAAAGTTACATATACTAATTTGGGAGATTTAAAAAACTCAATGCAAGATATTATGGGCGGTACAAGATTTTAAAAGCATTTGTGGGAATCCCAATAGATTAGAACTTCCATATCATCTCAAAAGTCATAATGTATTTGATGTAAGCCTTCTCGAACCTTATGTTCCCAACTCCAATCATGTCCTAGATGATGGAAAATTTATAATCCCAACTCAAGGAATTTTGGAAATGCAATGTGATATAATTCTTGAAATTAGATAAAAGCCTCTTAGAAATTGTACGCTTTTTGAGTACACTATTCAATGGAAGGAATTTCCCAAAGAGGATGCCACATGGATTAAGGAGTTTGTCCTCAGGAGGGACCACCCCAAGTTTCTCTCCAAATGAGGATATCTCGATTTCTCTAAGGGGAAGAGGATCTAATATTCCCAAAGCAATATACGTCCACATGATTTTTTCAATCTTTCATAATATGTTAGGTTATAAAATTTACCAAAAAAGAGTGTGGGATTGCCATACCCCCATGCAGAAGGAGTACTAAAGTCGTATCACACCAAATTTTCCTCACATGGCATATATAGGAACAGTCCCACAAAACCACATGGGAATCACCCCTCTACAAGAAAATCCTTTTTACAACTATATTAGTAATATTATAAAAGGTTATAATGAACAAAGAAATTAATATGAAGAGGTCTGTTAGTTCCCTTACCCTACTCCAAGTTACCCTACTCCCCCTTTCCCATCTCAACATCACTTCTCCCCCCCAAATCTCCATCATCATCATCTCCTTTTCTCTCCCTCCATTTTGTTGTCACCCCCCCTTCATGTTGAAAATACAAAAAGGATCCCCCCCTTAAATTATATATATATATATATATATATATATATATATAGAGAGAGAGAGAGAGAGAGAAAGAGAAGAAGAAGAAGAAAGAGAGAGAGAGAGAGAGAGAAAGAAGAAGAAAAGGAGAGAGAGAAATAGGAGAAAGAGAGAGACAATCTCTCTCCCCAATGGAATCATCATTTTTGATAAGGTACCCCCTCCTATTAATGCGGTAATTAATGATTATACTCCTCCCCCTCCCCCCATATTTATGAATATATTTTCTACTACCCCCATTTTAAGTGACACATGGAGTTTACATTAAAGTCTAGGAAATTTTTTGCTCTCTTTATGCAATATGCTGACATGTCAAGATACCATGACATTAGTAGAACCCCATCCCCTCTCCTTACCTATCAAAGGATGATGAATAGAGAGTAATTCACAAGTGTCACGACCTAAAATGAACTTGACACTAGCTCTAAGGCACTAGTTGGGCCTTGACTACACACCCAAACCACCCCACACAGCCTCATAGTGAAGAGCGTCTAAGGGGTATACTACCCTAACCTCTAATTTAGAACTTTGCATTTGTATGGATTGCAATCCAATGGATAACCCTTCTCACACTCAGAGAAAGTTCCTACACATATCGATGTAATACACTACGTAAGCATAGACAAAGGGAGAACCCCTTGACTGATTGTTGCAGCCCCATTACGACTCTCCTACACCTCGGGGATTGGCCCCAAGATGCACCATTCATACATAGAACACATAGGAAACGTGCTCCACTCTTTCAATTGATTGATCTAGGAGATGTAATATATCCCTTTTACTGAATACTTCCCAAAGGAAACGAACCACTAACCCTATAGCTTAGGGTACCTCGCCTCCTCAACATAGGTCATTGTTCATAAATGCAATTGTTGTGTATCCGGGTTGATACTATGTGTTGCATGCAATGCAATTGTGTATGATTTATATTGCTCAAACATTTTTTTCCATCAACAACCAACATTGTGAAGGTGAAAAAACATTTCTTTTCATGCCTTTATTCTAACTGAGATTTCTGCGTTGCCTAGGGCGACTAGCACCAAGCATGCTCGTGCTACTGGACTCTCTTAACTTTTAAAACAACATGTCCTATATGCCATGCATCAAAAAAACATCAAAATTTAGTGTATTATTAGCACTTACCACCCCCCTTCTCCCTACTGCTTAAGGTTGTGCATTCGTGGCAAGTTTAGAGAGTACTTTTTATGTATTTTTTCTTCATAAAAGTAGTAAATACCCACTTTAACATAAAGATAGGGTTGAATTGACCTCATATCTTAGTCTTATTGTATACTCACAAATACAAATGTAATTTTTTTATTTTTTGAATGTAAAAATCTATTTCTCCTAATTGTATCCTTATTTATTTATTTATTGATAAATATTAATATTTTTAATTTATTAGTTTGGACTAGTTGACCTTGTTGAGAATTATTTTCATGTCATATTTCATCCCATGGGAACACCATACACACAACAAAACCTCAAAATCGCATGATTTCCCTTAAAATCGTAATGTTGTGGGGTTGTGTGTTTATAAAGAAGTTATTAGATTATTGTTTTTTTTTTAATTTCCTTAATATTTCTTATCAATCATAGCATTGACAACCAAATACAACCATTTTTAACCATTTACCAATGGAATTTATCATAAAATGATTACATTTATGACTTACTCATAGAACCGTGCTTTATATTTTACATATCTCATGATTAGAGGCCCGCTGACACTTTCCAAGAATCGTTGATGATCCTTCCAACCTCCATCTACAACGCTTCATGCTCCAACATCATTCCACGATTAAATATCGCATCTCAATCCACCCCCTTCTCTCATAGAATCAACCATGGAAATGCACAACAAGAGGAGAGAGAAAGACTAGAATTTGATCTATTCATTTACTGCATCATTTTTTGCACAGATTAAAGCAATGGAAGGCATCAAAATTGTTCATCTTGATACCCTCTTGCCTTCCCTTGATGCCAAACAGGTGCCACAATCCAGTTTTTATCAAAAAATGGAGCACCGAAAAAAAGGCACCCCGCCCCTCCACGATTTAAATTTTGAGGCTTAAAGCCTTTTAATTAGTCATTAAGCTTTAAACTTTAAAATGTCTAGTTCAAACTTCGAGTTTTCATACTATATACAAGTGGTTTTTTGCCAAATGGAGGCCCAAAAGAACTCTGATTTGTGAACGGACTGGACGGCCAGCTTCATAACGTCGAAATCTATCAACTTAGTCTCCGTCGTGTACTTTTTGGCTCTCGGATCACATAGTTGCCTTAAAATGCAAAACCTTGCAAGGATTAAATGGGGGTCAAATAGACTTCGATCAGCAAACCAAAACTTGCATTACGTTCTTGGCATCAAACTCTATCTAGGAAAACTTCAACTCATCAATCCACAATCATTTCATTTTCCATGACAATTTGGTTTTTTATGCCTCTTGGATAGTATTCCGCTTCAAAAACGGGTCCCAAAACCCACCTCATTGGTAACCATGAGTTAGGGCAACTCAGCCCCTCGAATTCCATGAGTGATCTACACAAACAACAACCATAAAAAGCATCAAGCTGCCACAAAATAGGAGACTCAAGAAAGCATAAACACAGCTCTCACCTTACCCCCTGACAAAATCAAGGCATGAGAATCCTCAAAGGATAGGCCCATCATAATTTGGAAAAAATCTAGAGCAATTCACTAACCAACTACTCCAACACAAATGGGCTAAAAAGAACCATCAAAGAATTCATCCTACGTGGTGGCCTGAACTACCTATCTAGCTTAGGACAATTGGACTAGGAACTCCTACTAGACGAGGACTCATATAGCCTGGTCAATATATATTTTCATTTGAACATATTTTTCTTTCAAGGTTTCCATACTACTCACGTGTGTAAAAAGAAGAGCGTTGAGTGTAGTGACCCAAGGAGAATAGGGCATCGTCCTCATGTCCTAACTTGGCACCCAAGAACCTACCAAGCTCTCGCAAGGGAGAGACACTTAATACTTTTCTATTCCACTCACTTTTATTTTCGCTCCAACCTTTCTTAGGACTTTTTTTTCAGCTACATGCCATCCCTAGGAAGAGACATCGACCCTAGGTGTGACTTGTCTCCCCAGGGACCTAACAGGCCTTCACAAGGTGATAATCAACAACTCTTAAGACTTTTCTTTCTTTTCTTCTATTTTAGGGGTTAGAACCCTTTTTTACACACTTCTATATTGTTATATTTCAAATATATTCAGCATTTTTTTTAATTTTAATTTTGACAGTCTTCTTTAACTGCATCACACTAGCAGGGACTCCTAGAATAGTTGCCTAACAGGCTAGTAGAACAGGTTCACTAGGACTGCCTTATAAAAATAGGTCTTTCAATGCCTGATAATGTCTTTACAAGAGGTAGACAACTACTCAAATCTCCTTCAGATATACCTAACCTAAACCTAGGACTTTGTGCCTTGATTGCCAGTCCCCAACAAAAGACAAATTCTCCCCGAATACATAAACACATATAGCAAAAAAGAAAAGTTCTCATAAAGAAAGAGTATAACTTGGACTTGACCACTAAAACAAAACCCCTACACTAAACAAACACAGGGCCTCTTTGCCTAACTAAACGTTACATTTCACTACAGAATGACTAGCCCTCTTGGCCTAATGAGATAATTCACAAAACAACTATTTTGTGGCATATTGTTGAAACAAGCCCTTGGTCCTGACATAACTCCACTGAAGTATAAGAGCAACCAAGAATAAGGGCTTCTCAAGCCCTACGATGAATGTATCAGGTTCTTGGCTAATCCCCCCACATAAATAGTAAGGAGTGTCTAATGAATATGACGATAAATGATCCTATGCGTCCATGATAGAATAAGAAGGTGCTCAATTTCTATCTGACTCATTACCCAAACTAGACATTGACAGTCAAAATAGCACATGTCAGTAAGAAGGCTCCAAAGTAGTCATGGGCTAATCTTAGAAGGTAATTGTAAGGGCTCCCCAAGACCACAATTGAAAAAGGCATATTTAACAAAAGCATAATTGGCCAATGAATCCACAAAGTGGTTCCACTATCAAGGAACTAGCTAACAAGTCACCATCTTAAAAATATGCAACATATCCAAGGCTGCATGATGGTACATCTGTAGGATGGGATCATGCACACTATAGGTCCCATTCAATTGGTTGATCACTAAATGTGAGTCATCTTTCACCAATAACCAATGAATACCACCACATTGGGCTACATTTAGCCCTATAATCAAGGCCTTGTATTTTGCCATATTATTATTAAAAGAGTGTCCTAAATATACTCCCATTTTCATAACAACCCTATGTCAGGGATCTTTAATGACCACACCAACAATCACATGCTTAGTGGGCCGTCTAAAAGCTCTATCAAAATACAAAGTATAGACCTAGTCTTCAGTGAAGGCCATCCCATACTGATTAGCTCACTTTTACCAATGATAATCAAAGTTAAGCCGAAACAGAGGATGTATAATAGGTACAATCCCTCCTTCCTTGCTGAACTCAATAGGAATACTCATAAGAATCATTTGATAATGGTGGCAGTAGACCTTGATATCCCATGTGAAAGATCTATCTTGCCACTCAATAACATGATAACCTTTACTCCACCAGATCACTTGACCTTGGTGGTAACGATGCTCTAAATATGGATTCTCAAGTTAAGGAATGATTCTTCCCATCCAGTTGTCTTGGTACCTACTGCAAGTTAAATTTGAATCATGAAGGACCTACACGAGCACCAAGTCCGATGTTAGCCCTTACACATAGTAAGGCTTTAGTTTATTAAAGTTAACTTTATTTTTAAACTCTATCCCCTACAAATCTGCTAAAATGACTATATAGCCATTCTTTTCTATACATATAATTTTATATGGCCCATCCTATTTGGCCCTTAGGGCCAAAAATGCTTCAAAAAATGCATTTTTGTTAATCCTGAGATTAAGAAAGGGGCCATTTATCAATGCTAAAATATTTCCAACACCTAGACTCATATTCTAGTTTGCCCTAGAGGTATACACCGCTCGTAATCCCGAATCTACCTCCTCTACTTGTGTAATAGTTGTATCAATGTGTCGGCAAGAGCAACACTGCTCAACTACACCTGAATGTCAAAGTCTAGCCCATGCAAAAAGTATTCTAGCTGAGAAATAGCTAGAATGGGAATATAGATTTGCAACTTATGAAATACTTTCTTCAATTTCTTGGCATAGCCTCGAATATTCTTGTGAGGTTCTTGACACGTTACATTGAGAATGCATAGATAGTACCGACCTCCCCTTTCAAGGGAAAACTCTTTTTAGAAGGCTACAAAAAATACATCAACTATAGTTATGGTTGTAGCCACTAGGCTGTGATACCATATTGCAACTCATCCTTTCAAAGTCATATTAAAGAACATCTTCAAGTGTCTTCATCTTGGATTCAAAAGTTGAACATTAACTTTTGGAATTTGTTAATATGAAGCTCTGCACCTTTCTTTGCTAACCCATTAAAAATGGATAGAGGGAATCCCAACGTTGCATCTGGTGTTCTTGTTAGGATTATAATGGGTTGTGCCATGATGATCAGATTTGCTAAAGGAGTTTGAATGTTAGAAACTATTACTTCACTTGAAGTGGTCTGACTAGAGCTTCCTCCTCCTAATAAACTATACGTGGGGCTAGGGTTACTAAAACCCCTCTCTTGTAGAGATATCGGACCACTTCTTTTTGCAGAGAATATCTCCTAATAATTTGAGGCCTACCAAGCCCGCTGAGCTTGTTCTTGCTTTTGAAGCTTGTTTTGACAATCTTATGAATCTATTTCAGTGTCTTTTGGAACACACTAATAAATTGGTCCCTATTAACTAAGATTCAGAGACCAATCCTTATTAGTGGATCCAAGAAAATATGTCACCTTCAGGACCTTAAATGGGCCCGATACTGGCTCTAAGCCTTTATTTGGGCCTGTACACACCCAAATCACCCCACATGGCCTCACATCCAGGAGCATCTAAGGGGTATACTACCCTAGCCTCTCATATATAACTTTGCATTTATATGGATTGTAATCTAACAGATAACCCTTCCCACACTCCTCATGTTGAGAAATAGACAAATGATGTATGCTCCAAGAAGAGATGTCCTAAATCCCATATGCACCGTGAGGAGAGTGGAACAACCCAACTTCTATAAAGCATTGTACTTGACTATCACTTTTATAATGATGAATACAATATCATGATGCGTTCCTCTTTCAATTAGTGTCATTGTTAGTCCAATACACAATATCATGATGCTTTCAATTAGTGTCATTGTTAGTCCAATACACAAGATTGTCTTTATGAGTCCAAGCTTCCATCTTGGAACCTAATTCACTTGTGTAATAGTTGTCTACTCATTGTCTATGTCAACATAAATTTATTCTTCATCTTCTAAACTCCATAGCTCTTGCCATGCTCTAGATCTGACATTTTATTATGATATCAAAGCTCAGCTGAGCATAGTCTGCTTGTCACTCTACTTTTCCATCTCCCTTTCACTTGTGCCCAGCTTGGTATTATCTCAAGCCTTCATTTCCTACTCCAGCTTCACCTTCACCTTCACTGGAGCTTTCATGGCTACCATGGATAGTAGTACCATGTCTACTTGCAATACCTAGATCTCTCTCCATAGTCAATATCTCCACATGATTTCTTTTGGAGATATTTCCCTCTGCTCAGGGCGCACCATCTTATCACTTCACACATCGACATTGAGTACTGCAAAAGCTGACATCGTCAAAATTCTTCCTCGTTATCCTAAACTGCACCCCTACTAGTTGTACAACTGCCATCATCTCCACGGTACGCGATCTATGCTACCACCATAGGGCTTTGGTAGCCCCCCAAGTGGGCTAACCTCATCCAAGAGGGTTCCCCAAAATACTCTTTCTATTCATCACAATTTGAGAAACCCTAACTATCATCTGTACGGGCAACCATAGCCATTGACCTTTAAGGTCATAAAAACCTTTCATTTTCTTACTCCTCTCAGTCCACTGAAGATTCTATCACTCTGGTCTTAATGAGCACTTAATTTCCAGCAAAGCATCACACTTAATCAGAAAGCACGAAGAAGACCAAGCATCAACACTCAACATTGAACTCCAAGATAGTATCTGTTTAATATTCTTGCAGTGTTGTTAAGCACTAATCATCTTGTGTCTCTTGACACATTGGATGTAATATCCCCCGTGGTGCCCCCCCCCCCCTCCATGAGGACCCCCCCAATTAAAAATTTTTTATTTTTTTTAAATTTTTTAACTCTCACTCTCTCTCCCCCTGCCGACTACTTAGTGGGGAGAGAGAGAGTAAGAGGTAGAGGGGGGCATGCAGCCCCCCTAGGTGGAGGGTGGCGTCGTCCCCCCCCCCCCCCCTTACCACCTCTCCCCCCACCTTATAAGAGCACCCTCCCCCTTGGTGGTCCAAACGGTGGCCTCCTCCTCCTCGGCTTCAACAGCAACAAACTCCCCCCCTCATTGGACAAAGAGCGCCCCCCCTCCAGCTTCGCGGCAAGCAGCAATGCACCCCCCTGTGGCCTTCGTCAAAAAACCCCCCCTCCTCCTCATCTGGTGAAACCCCTCCCATGGTCTCTAGCAGGCGCGCCCCTTGGGCATGAGAGTAGAAGAAGAAGAAGAAGAGAAAGGGAGAGAAAGAAGGAGAAGAAGAGGGAGAGAGAGGAGAAGAAGACGAAGAAGAAGAAGAAGAAGAAGAAGAGGAAGGGAGAGAACTTGAAGAGAAATCAGAAGGCCAAGCACGAAGACTCGTTCGCGGCCATCGAGAAATCAAGGACTCATAGGGTTACGCGGACGCATGAGATCGGAAGTCCATGGATGGCTTGTGACACCTAGCAAGACGACATTGACTACCCACTGGAAAAGGGTGTCCTCTAACCCTCCCACTATTCTATTGCTTATTGTTCATGGTTTTTCTTTCATACTTAAAGTGCATGATTATGAAAAGTCAAGTGCATGAGTTGCATGAAATATTGACTAGCCTAGTACATGAAATATTGTTGCACGAAATATTGCAAATACGGAATGATTGCATGGGAGTCAAGTGGACAAATAGAATGGATTCTGCATGGATTGACACACATGAAATGATAAGGTTTTCATAATTTCTTTTACATAAAATGATAGACCTTCGTATAGAGAAATACCTAAATTAATCAATAAAAATCACAATTTGCATCTGCATAAAAATTAAACACAAGAAATGTTAGTTACCATTCATAGGATGCAATTGCACCGATGGATAGAAACCTAGACTTTCATATACGCAAGTCACATGAGATCTGGTGCATTAGGAATAAGTATTCATTGAAAGATATGAAGAGATTTAAAGGTCATTTAGGATGTACTAATATATTAAACGCACCATGTGCATGATGGGTAAGTTTGATTGGAAAATTCTGCATAGTACCTCACTAAGAGAAATGGAAGGGACTCATGCATCTAGACTGTATCCTGAAGGCCTAGATGAAAAGTCTTGCATTGCCAAGTGTGTTAATTGAACTTGGTTAGAGGGAGATGAGTGAAGAACTGGAAGAATAAAAGACCCCTGGTTGGGTTGTGAATAAGGCTTGCCCGTTGCCTTGGTTGACCAGTTAACGCTTTGAGTTAGGGTTAAGATACCATAAGGTAAAACCCAAGGGGAGGAGCAAGTCAAGATAAGTAAACTTACCATGAACATTTGCTTGCATGATCTTGTTTGAGATTATTGGGATCTCTCCAAGTCACGAACGATCTAGGATCGGATGTTGGGAGCATCCGGGAAAAAGGAATCACACCTTAGCAATTGGTCGTACAAGCGGCCTTCGAAATGATTGTGATTGTACACTAAGGTACATTGTTTGAACTTATTTGCTCAAGAAACTAATTCAAGACAAAACACTTAATGCTTCAAGTTAAAAGACTGGAGGGAGCGATAGGATTAGTTACCTCCAACTGTTTGCCTGGCCCTATCCAAGGGGGTTGTTAGCCACGTTGGGTATATGGACCTAACCCATCGCAAGAGGTCTCTCCGTGGGTGTTGCTTATAGCACGAGGACGCTTGGGTGCTAGGGGAGGCTCTGGCTATAAATTCCTTGCCTCCAGATCCCACACAAGAGGCTGACGTGGCTCGAGACGGGATCTCGAGGCCCGTGTACTAGTCTACGGGTGGAACTTGAAGCAGCAATCCTGTAGATTGCTGGGATAGCCTTTGGCAGGATACTTGATGTATCCCAGGAGACGAAAGGATTTTCCTGCGGAGGCAGAAAGGGACACTTAATTCTCCTGTAATGGCGGGAGACAAACATTAATCTGAAGATAAGTTAATGAAGTGTTTGATCTTGTTTTATCTTGTCTTTATGTTTGTGCCCTAAATTACGTAAAGGAACCTGTGATTAACGGGTCAATTAAGGAAGTTGCTTTTATGTGTCAAACATAATGTGCTGTAGGTAATTAGATAACTAAAACAACCCCCAAGGGAAGCATGGTGGATGTGACCATCGGGTCCATCCTACGGTAGGGTGGTCTCGGTTAGCCAAGAGTTTTCCTCAAAGGAAATGTTAACGAGAAATGTTAGGAAAAATCGGATGATGGCCTTAGACATTGTTGGCTGGAATCCTGATTCATACCGTTTTAGGGGACTAGAATGGGACTATGCCCTACGGGTAGAGAGGTCGAGTGATGCATCCCTCTCATTTCCCATTCTCTTTGAACCAAGTGCGGTATGAGTCTGCTTTGGTCCAGCTGTATCTGTGCAAAGTGGAGCAGTTGTAGACCAACGCTAGAAGGCTGTTAGGAAGACCCGACTACTAGAAACCTAGACTTCAGGTCGATCCTAGTGGGAATGGCTGGATAAGTTCCATTGTGAGGCAGACTTGAGAGACCCTAGTTAGCAAACCCCGTGTCATTCCTTAGGAGTGTCGGGCAGTGTCTTCTAGATTGACCTCTCGATGAACTGCTAAGACGTGTCCCGCAATTTGAGGGACGGGCACGTTACAGTTAGTATCAAAGAAAAACTTCATGATGATACATGATTGATTAATGTTTGGTTCATAGACATATCCTAAATAGAAATAACCTGAGTGGTATGGCTTGATTGTCAGGCACCTTCTGCACCCACGAATGCTGACATGCAAGAGAAAAAATTTCTTCTCAAGCAAATTAAGGCACCCGAGTTTGATGGAGAGGGGTTAGACGTCGCAGCAGAGGCAGAGATATGGATTGAGACGATGGATGACTATTTCTCTGCTTCGAGAACTACCTCCATGAATCAAGCAATGGTTGGAAAACTGAAGCTATACATGGACTCAATTGAAAGATGTTGTACGCGAACGATACCTTCCGCCAACCTACCAGACCTTGAAGATGAATGAATTCTTCAAGCTCAAGCAGCTGGAATTAACCCTGGAAGTTCACTACTCAAAGTTTGTAATCCTACTAAAATATGTGCCACCTATGGATATTCCACATCAAGTATCCAAGTTTTGCCATGGCCTAAACACTCCTCTGAACCACCATCTTGAAGCAATGCGCCCAACGGACTTGCAAGATGCATTACTCTGAGCAAATCCAATCGTCCAAGAACTTAAATCAGGCAATTATAGCAAAGATGACTATGGAGATCAAGATAAGAGATGCCATACATGCGGAGAGATAGGGCACATCTGTAGGAGATGTCCCTACCGTCAATGCTTCCATTGCAATGAGCTAGGACACATCCAAGCAGACTGCCCTGATCTAAGTCGAGAAGACATTGAGCCTCCAAGAAAACAAAGCTACATAGGTGCAGTCTATGGATATATACACGAATCATATGAAGACAAAGATCTAGATCCCACTAAACCTTATTAGGAGGACTAAAACTCCTAGAAGCTTTATTGACATGTAACACGATTGAGAATAAATCCTACACTTGTACCTATGGTTAATTCGAATAATATGAGTAGGCACGCCCCCCTGGGCGTGAGAGTAGAAGAAGAAGAAGAAGAAGAGGAAGGGAGAGAAAGAAGGAGAAGAAGAGGGAGAGAGAGGAGAAAGAAGGAGAAGAAGAGGGAGAGAGAGGAGAAGAAGAAGAAGAAGAAGAAGAAGGGAGAGAAAGAAGGAGAAGAAGAGGGAGAGAGAGGAGAAGAAGAAGAAGAAGAAGAAGAGGGAGAGAGAAGGAGAAGAGGAGAAGAAGAAGGAGAAGAAGAGGAAGAGAGAGGAGGAGAAGAAGAAGATTATGTGGATGCATTGCTGCAAAGAGAGGGAGAGAAAGTTAGATTGGTAGAGAGAGAGAGAGAGAGAGAGAGAGAGAGAGAGAGAGATTGGGAAAGCGGATGAAAGAGAGAGAAGAGAGATGATCATAGAGAGAGAGAATAGAGAGATAATGAAGGTGAGGGAAAGAAGGGTGATAGGGAGAGAGGTAGGAAGAGGGATATAATGATAAAAGAGAAAATGAGATGTTGTCGGGCTCAGGGGTGAGAAAGAAGAGAACTTGAAGAGAAATCAGAAGGCCAAGCATGAAGACTCGTTCGCGGCCATCGAGAAATCAAGGACTCATAGGGTTACGCGGACGCATAAGACCGGAAGTCCGTGGATGGCTCGTGACACCTAGCAAGACGACATTGACTACCCACTGGAAAAGGGTGTCCTCTAACCCTCCCACTATTCTATTGCTTATTGTTCATGGTTTTTCTTTCATACTTAAAGTGCATGATTATGAAAAGTCAAGTGCATGAGTTGCATGAAATATTGACTAGCCTAGTACATGAAATATTGTTGCACGAAATATTGCAAATACGGGATGATTGCATGGGAGTCAAGTGGACAAATAGAATGGATTCTGCATGGATTGACGCACATGAAATGATAAGGTTTTCATAATTTTTTTTACATAAAATGATAGACCTTCGTATAGAGAAATACCTAAATTAATCAATAAAAATCACGATTTGCATCTGCATAAAAATTAAACACACGAAATGCTAGTTTCCATTCATAGGATGCAATTGCACCGATGGATAGAAACCTAGACTTTCATATACGCAAGTCACATGAGATCTAGTGCATTAGGAATAAGTATTCATTGGCAGATATGAAGAGAGTTAAAGGTCATTTAGGATGTACTAATATATTAAATGCACCATGTGCATGATGGATAAGTTTGATTGGAAAATTTTGCATAGTACCGCACTAAGAGAAATGGAAGGGGCGCATGCATCTAGACTATATCCTGAAGGCCTAGATTAAAAGTCTTGCGTTGCCAAGTGTGTTATCTGAACTTGGTCGGGTCTTCCTAACAGCCTTCTAGCATCGGTCTACAACTGCTCCACTTTGTGCAGATACAATTGGACCAAAGCAGACTCATACCGCACTTGGTTCAAAGAGAATGGGAAATGAGAGGGATGCATCGCTCAACCTCTCTGCCCATAGGGCATAGTCCCATTCCTAACAATGTCTAAGGTCATCGTCTGAATTTTCCTAACATTTATCGTTAACATTTCCTTTGAGAAAAACTCTCAGCTAGCTAAGACCACCTTGCCATAGGATGGACTTGACAGTCACATCCACCATGCTTCCCTCGGGGGTTGTTTTAGTTATCTAATTACCTACAACACATTATGTTTGACACATAAAAGCAGCTTTCTTAATTGACCCATTAATCACAGGTTCCTTTACGTAATTTAGGGCACAGACACGAAGACAAGATAAAATAAGATCAAACACTTCCTTAACTTATCTTCAGATTAATGTTTGTGTCCTACCCATATAGGAGAATTAAGTGTCCCATTCTGCCTCCGCAGAAAAGTCCTTCCATCTCCCAGAATACATCAAGTATCCTACCCGAAGGCTATCCCAGCAATCTACAGGATTGTTGCTCCAAGTTCCACCCGTAGACTAGTACACAGGCCCCGAGATCCCATCTTGAGTCACGTCGGCCTCTTGTGTGGGATCCAGAGGCAAGCCAAAGCCGCCCTTGGCACCCAAGCATCCTCCCGCTCCAAGTAGCACCCACGGAGAGACCTCTCGCGGCGGGTTAGGTCCATATACCTAGCGCGGCTAACAACCCCCTTGGATAGGGGGACTTCAAGTCGATCCTAGTGGGAATGGCCGGATAAGTTCCATTGTGAGGCAGGCTCAAGAGACCCTAGTTGGCAAACCCTGTGTCATTCCTTGGGAGTGCCAGGTGGCGTCTTCTAGATTGACCTTTCGATGGACTGCTAAGACATGTCCCGCAATTTGAGGGGCGGGCACATTACATTGAAGTACAACTCTTTTTGTTGGCTGATTTGCTGTTGATAAAAAATGGTGGACCTCAAACAAATAGCAAAGTGCAATGGAGAAGGCTTCCATGCGTGGAAGGAAAATACCATGTACCACCTCATGAGGAAATACCTTTGAGATCTCTTTGAAGATGATAAAGTTGATACAAATGGTAGGAAAGAAGATTCAAAAATTGGGATCCTTGTAATAGCTCCACAAAAACCAAAGAATGGAAGAAGATGAATAACAAGGCACTAGTCATCATTGCCTGGGGACTAAGTGATGCAGTGATACATCATATCTCTAGCATCAAAGATGCCAAAACTGATTGGGAGGAACTTGACAGGACACACATATCGATGTAATACACCATGTAAGCACAAACAAAGGGAGTGCTCCTCTCGATTGATTCCCAAGGTCTGCTACGGCTCTCCTACACCTTGAGGACTGGCCCCAAGATGCGTCATTCATACATATAACACATATGAAACATACTCCACTCTTTTAATCGATTGATTCAAGAGATGTAATATATCCCTTTTACTAAATACCTCCCAAAGGAAACGAAACGCTAACCTTACATAGTGTACCTCACCTCCTCAACATAGGTCATTGTTCAAAAAAACAATCGTTGTGCATCCAGGATGGTACCATGTGTTATGTGCAATGCAATTGTGTATGATTTATAGTGCTCAAACATTTTTTTTCATCAACAACCAGCATTGCAAAGGTAAAAAAACATTTTTTTTTATGCATTTACTCTAACTAAGATTGTTGTGTTGCCTAGGGCTAGCACCGAGCATGCTCGTGCTATTAGACCCTCTTAACTTTAAAAAGTAATGTGTCTAATATGCCATGCATCAGAAGAAAAATATCAAAATTCAATGTATTATCAGCACTTACCACACCCCTTCTCCCTATTGCTTAAGGTTGTGCATTCGATGGTAGGTTTAGAGAGTATTTTAAATGTATTTTTCCTTCATAAAAGTAGTAAATACCCACATTAACATAAAGATAGGGCTGAACTAAGGCTAAACCTCATGCCTTAGCATTATCATATAGTCACAAACACAAATGTAAAATTTTTCTATATTTTAGGTGTAAAATTTTTTCTATTTTTAATTCTTTTATTTATTTATTGATAAATATCAATATTTTTTTATTTATTGGTTTGGACTAATTGATCTTGTTAAGAATTATTCTTATATCACATTCCATCCCATGAGAACATGATAAGCATAACAAAACCCCAAAACCACATGTCTTCCCTTAAAACCACAATGTTGCAATGAAAGGCATCAAAATTATTCATCTTGCTACCCTCTTGCCTCTCCCCCGTAATGCCAATAGGTGCCACAATCCATTTTTAAATCAAAAAATGGGGCACCAAAAAAAACAGCACCCCCAGCCCCCCCACGATTTAGATTTTGAGGCTTAAAGCCTCTTAATTTAGTCTTTAAACTTTAAACTTTAAAATAACTAGTTCAAACTTCGAGTTTCACACTACATGCAAGTGAATTTTTGCTTAATGGAGGTGCAAACAAACTCCGATTCGCAAACAGACTGAACGACCAACTTCAAAGTGTGGAAATCCATTAACCTAGCCTCTATTGTGCACTTTTGGGCTCCTAGATCACATAGTTGCTTTAGATTGTGAAACCTTGCGAGGATTAAATGGGGGGTCAAACGAACTCCATTGACAACTCCATTAACAAACCAAGACTTTTGTTGTGTTCTTGGCATGGAACTCTATCTAGGAAAACTCCAGCTCATCGATCCACAAGTGTTTCGTTTTCCATGAAAAATTGGTCTTTTTATGGCTCCTGGGTACTATTGCACTTCAAAAACAGATCCCAAAATCTAGCTCTCAACAAGAGAGGAAGGTGAGAGAAAAGTGATACTAGGAAGAGAGGGTGATAAAATATGAGCACATGTGAGAGAGAGTGATAAGGTGAAAGCCTTAATTTTCATAGTGTATATTTTTCTATGCCACTTTATTTTATCCTCATCCATCATCTTTATTCCACCTTACCTACCTTCATTACCCTGTACTATCCATTTTTTTTCTCCCCATCCATCATGCCCCCGTACAAGAAGTTCAAAATGTCAAATGAGGTAGAGCTCTACAATATTGCAAGTTTATCGGTAGCAACATTTGGCCTAAGGAAAATAGTAGCCAAGGATATTATCCATTTCAACTTGTAAGATTAGGTATTCTTTGCCTAAGTATTTGTATATAATTGGTAAAATAAACTTGATTAATTCTAGGAAAAATAGAATATTCACCAATTTAATAGATTAAATTTGAAGTTTCTAGAATAACCATAACTATACACTTAAGACAAGTTACAACTAACAAATTAATCAATATTTTATTCCACACATATATCCTTTAAAAACATAGGATTTATTCAAAATTTGGGTGTATTTTTTGAAATCACATTTTATGACTAAATACTATTTACATATACACAATGATAATTTAGGAAAGATCAAGTTGTTAGCATTCTTGTACAAAGAACCTTTTGCAATCAACTGGTGGGTATTTTACACTGAAATAGAAGACAATCATGTCGAGGAAGCAACTGAAATGGATTGTAAAAATGAAGTGATTGATAACTATCTTGAGAAAGTGCCTAAATTAGATGGTAAAATTAAAGTGCTTGAAAAAGAGAATGGTCATGTTAAGGAAGTTCTTGAATTGGATGGGAAGGATGAAGTGCCTAAAATAAAGGAGAGTCATATCGAGAAATCAGTATGATTGGATGGGAATAATGAAGTGCCTGAAATAGAGGAGAGTCATGTTTAAGAAGTGCCAGCAATGCACATGAAAAATGAAGTGTCTAGAATAGAGGATATTCATGTTGATGATAGTGGATATATCTATCATGCTACTATATGACATGGTTTATCAGCCTTGGGAGGAACCATCATGCCATTTGTTTGAGACCTGGCCAACCATTATATTGGATATTAATGATCTCTTGCTTACAGTAGTCAATAGGAGGTATGCTAACTCGATTCCACACTTTTGGCATGATCTAAAATCTATAAATATGGGTGTAGGTTTATTTGCTAGTTACAAGCAGGGTGCTCCAACATTCTTAGATTGTTGCTTGTCAAGGTCTTATGTATTTGTATGGACCTATTGCTTGGAGAAAAACATATTCAATTTGTTAATCAATTTCTTTCCATCATAGTTTCAATGTATTAGAGGGTTGTTTGCACCAGAGAGCTATGTGAAAGAGGCTACCTTTAGAAGCCACTCTATTTTAGCAATGAACACTACCTTTATGGATGATAGTGAATAAAGGTTTCATGGAGTCTGGATGCACAACTTGTATAGTTAAGAAGCTATATGCTCAAAATACTATGGAGATAAGGTGGTATCTAACATGTGCTATTTGAAATTGGCTTGGTCATTAGCTTGGTATAGATGATCACATGTACTTTACAATAACCTCACCCTTGGAGAGCAACACAAATTTTGAGAGTATTTTTGTCAACAATATTTGGCTCTTCGAACACTATAGTGAAAAAATCTATGCTATAAATTTTCATGCATTCAATATTATACAGTAATCAAATTTTGATTTCTTTGATCTAGAATGTCTCTAGGAACTCCAATGTTTTCAAGTACCTTAATTTAGTTTGTATAAAGCTTTAAACTTGGTAGTATTTTGAGCAATGATGTAATGATGGGTTTTCAAGCTTCATTGTAACCATAGTTAAATTTTAACAAGCATAATTCAAATTACATACATTACCATAACTAGATTCAAAAGGAGCATGAATAGAGACAATCATACCTAACCATATTTGGGGAAAAAAAGCTTTTCTCTATCCAAATTGCTAGGATAGAAAAGTTCTTGTACATTGTGGATTAAACCTTTTTTAGTTTTTTTTTAGTGTCTATTATCTCTAATCTATGTAGCCTTTATGGCAATGGACATGGGAGTCTATATGTTCAGAACTTGTAGTTGCAACAAGTCTAGACTCTTGGGTCTTTAGTCTTAAAGTCAACCATTGAAATGTGAATCTTCTATTTTGGAAAACAAGTCATAGACTATTGACCTCTAGTGCCAATTTGTGTGCAAGACTTCACATGTTTGAATAATGAATTCTATTTTTTACTTAGCTAACTACCACTCTCCAAGTAGCTACCTTTGTGTTGCTAGTAGCCACCACTATATGTTGGTAGCTACCATTAAGTAGCTACCACTTACACATTGCTCGGTACCACTGTCATACTGGTTGGTATCACTTTCCTATTAGTAGCTATCTTTTTTATCATGGTAGTTATCAATACCATGCCATTAGTTGGTAAGTAGTTTTTTCATATTGGTAGCTATCATTGCATGTTGATAGCTACCTCTGTGTTGTGGGTAGCTACCATTGTATGATAGTAGCTACTATTTGACACATTGGTGGGCACTACTCTCATACAGGTAGGCACCACTTTCTTGCTAGTGGATACAAATTTCTTCATGGTATAGCTATTAGTGTCCTATTGTTACCTACCACTATTTATGCTATTGGTAGCTATCAATGAAATCTAGTAGCTATCTCTACCACACTAGTAGCTACCTTCTTCTAGTTAATTAAACTAGAGTTTTCGTAATAACTAACAACCTACATTGTGCCTCCATATTGGGAGGTCCCTAAAAGCTATCAATATCCTACCTTTTCTCCCCATTAAAGTTATTAAATCAAAATTCTAAAATTCTCTTTTTATGCATATATTTACAAAAAAAAGAAATAAAAAATATATATTTGATATAGAAGCAACATAGATAAAACATCTACCAGACATGCTTATATATTGTTTATTCATGATGATAACATAGATATTCAAGAGCATTCAAGAAACCAAAGTTGATTAGATAGAGCAATGCTATAAATCAAATAGAGTGCTTTTGTAAATAGCTTCATATGCTTTTGGGGATAGTAGAGCTTTTCTACCATGTCCTACTTTTTAGGTTGGAAACTTGATAGCTCTGACAAGGTGGGATTGCAATGTAACTGTAGGCTTTGATTGTAAGAGCTTGAATTCATAGGATTTTCCTTATGCTTGCTGGTAAACCCCTGGAGCCCCGAGAGGAACACCAAGGAAAAGGGAATTCTCTTGCAAGAAAATCTATCTTGTAACATCAACAAGCTTGTTTATCATGTTTCATATGATCACAATGAAGAAAAGAACACCAGGCACAACAAATCTTCATGCAGCATCATGTAAATCTCCCACGGTTTTTAATAGAATCAACCATATTCTTCAACATCTTCACAAAATCCACCAATATCACAAAGAAAGCAAAGAAGTACACCATCTTTGAATGGAAATACATCACATAGTATTCATCTTCAATATCTTCATAGTCTTCTCTCTCAATCTCTCATATACAATCACTCTGTTTCTGTAGAATTGACTATCTCTGACTCTCTCTCTCTCACTCCATCAATAATACATCATATCCTCACTACAATCTCTCAAAAATTACTCTCAATAATCACTCTTAGGTCGTGGATACCCCTCCCAAGAGGTATGTCTGATATGAAAGGTCACCAGAGCCACTACAGTGTCTCTTCATAGCTCACTACTGTCACTTCACTCTAGTCTTCTCTTGAATCTTCAACAGCTACTTCTTCCACTTCCTTCAGCTCTTTTGCACTTGTATTCACCTCTTTCCAAGGCTAGAAAACTTTCCCAAAATCATACATACATTCCACAGAACACTTACAGAACAGTCTACAGAACAGTACCAGAACAGCTACAGTACAGAACAGAACAGAAACAGAACAGAAGCAGAACAGAAGCAGAAGCTCTACAGAAGACCTACAAAAGGTTACAGAAGGTCATCAAAACCACATAACTTATACTCAAACCATTCAAAACTCTCACAAACCATTCACTTAAACTTTCACAATATCTCATTCTTCATCAATCAATACTCCATCTCTCCTTACAGAAGACAATCAGAACAAAACAGACCATAACAGAACAAAACAGAAGGTATACAGAACCATTCAAAACCTATCAGAACATCACAGAACTATCAACAAACATCATGATCAGAAGCTGTGAAAAGCTCTTTGGACAAATAGTGGGATGGCGTTTTGGCAGGCATGAACCTGTCCTGAAGGAACTGGCACATCGTTTTCCAGACGGGATCAGTGATCATAGAAAACGAAACTCCTGAAGAGTTTATCACTTTCTTAACATCAAGGACCTCCCTTGTCTGCTTCTGCAACAGTTTGAGAATCTCTTCATTCGAGAAGAGCTGTCGAGTGGTCACAAAAGGTTCTCCTTTGAAGGGTAAAGACAGAGCCTTCCCTAAGCCGCGAGACGTCAATGTCATAGACATGCCTTGGACTACTCCTGTCTTCTTGCTGTAAGAGACCAGGAACTCATCACATACGGACGGATCCTCTGGAAGTAATGGAAAAGGAGTGGCCACAAAAGCAGCAAGTCCTGCCTTCGTGAGGGGCTCAAAAGTAAGTAGGGACGAGTAATCCCTACTAACTAGTGGGACGTACTGGATAGGGGGAGGAGCATGAGAAGGCGCCATTCAGATGGTTACACACACACCACAAACACAGACAATCAAGGTGAATGCCTGCAAAGCAACAGACAAAAAACCAAGGATAAGAGAATTACCAATCAAACGTAACTCGACCTACTAACCCCAAGCAAACCACATCCTAGAAAAAATTTGACATGACCTCGAGACAAATGCGACCGAAAGCTTCATGCGATGCATCAGACAAACACCCTGAACCCCGTATCAGGTAATAAAATAAAAAACTGCATACCGTACCCGTAACCGTAACTAAGACAGGAAACCAAAACCATACCATATCCAACACATATCAATACGACAACTGTGATAGAACCAAGAGTGGACCATGGAAAATAACACTAATGACTGCGTATACCCATCCCACGAAACGCTTCATTAAAAAGGGGAATTAAGTGCAGTGAGGGGGAATTTAATGTAATGAAGGGTTGATTTTAATCAATTATTAAAAATGGGTGAATGTTTATTAGGTGATAAACCTTAATAAGAAAATGGCGGTTCCTTATTATAAATTTAATTACCAATTATTAGGTTAAACCGGTGCAGTTATACGATTCCCGGACTTCGAGTCCCGACTGGGTCTCTAAATGCAATTCATTGATTATAATTAAGGTGATATGGAGCGCTTTTTTGCCAGCGCGTGCTCATGTGACGGCTGGTTGATTTTAATTAAAATTTTAGAGTGCCTCTTTAGCGCACGTAGCGCGTGCTAAGTGAACGGCTGGTTGATTTTTATTTAAAAAAATGTGTGTTTAGCGCGAATGCATGTGGAAACGGTGGGTGAATTAAAAGGTTTATTTTAACAATTAATTGTGATTAAGGGGAAAAAATAAATAAATAAATACCATAAAATAAATACCTGGAAGGGTGTGTATGGAATGCAGGAATGCGCACGGAAGAGTCCCAGTAAAGGAAAAGCAAAAAGCACTGATGAAACAACAAACAACACCTTAGCAGATGTGTTAATTTGATTTATGTTGGTTTTTTTTATTTTTATTTATTTTATTTTATTTTTAGTTGTGATTTTTTTATGTTGGAATAAATGGAAAATGAGCAAGGGAGGTGAGGGGAATTTTTTAGAATGTTTTTAGAATTTTTTACAATTTTTTAAATGATTTTTCCATATTTTTTGGCAATTTATGGGTAATTTTAGGAAAGATGGATTTTTCTAAAATTATAGGAAAGGCAATTCCTAGCAGACAATGGTCCAAAAATTGGCAAAAGACAGAAGGAATTTTTAGAAATTTTTTGAAATTTTTTTAGGGAAAAATGAAGGTTGTGATTAATTAAGTCACATTAATCACATTAATCACATTAGTCACATTAGTCATAAGTCACTTAAGTCGGGTTAGTCATGTTAGTCATGTAAATCTACCTAGGTTAGTCTGGTAAGTCAACCTAGGTTAGTTAAGTTTAACTAAGTTAGTCAGGTAAGTCTAACTAAGTTAGTTAATTAAGTCTAACTAAGTTAGTTAAGTTAAGTTGTAACTAAGTTAGTTTAGGTAAGTTTTGACTAAGTTAGTTAGGTTAGGCTTTAACTTAGTGAGTTAGGTTAGGTTTTAACTTAGTGAGTTAGTTTAATTAGGTGTTAACTTAGGTTAGTTAGTAGCTAACCTAAAGAGGAGGTGGAGGTTGGAGGTGAAGGAGAAGGGGAAGTGGTGGCGGCGAGGGGAGGTGGACGCGGCGAGCGCGGTGGCGACGTCGGCGGTGGCGGCCAGGCGATCCGGCGCGGCGGCGGCGACTGGCGGTCTGGAGGCGCGGCGTCGTCGAGGAGGCGGCGGTAACGGCGGCCAGGGCAGCGGTCAGGGCGGGAACGGCGTACGTGGCGGCGAACGCGGCGGTTGGCGGCCAGGCGTGGGGCACGAGGCACAGGGCAACCGGGCAGGGCTGCAGGCTGACGGGGGCGGGCACAAGCGACGAGGGCGGGGGGGTCGACGAGGAGGAACCAGGGCGGGCGGTCGTCAGCAGTGATGGCGGCGACTGCTGGCGGTGACGAGGCGAACGGGGCAAGGAGAGGAAGGAGAAGGGGAGGAAGAGGAGGAGGGAGGTCGTGGAGGGGGGAGGAGAAGGAAGAGAGGGAGAGGAGGAAGAAGAGATGGAGAAGAGGGAGAAGGCGCAGAGAGAGAGAGAGAGGGAGAGGAGAGAAGGAGAGAGAAGGGAGAGGAGGAAGAGATGGAAGAAGAAGGGAGAGGGAGGAGAGAAGGGAGAGGAAGGAGAAAGAAGGAAGAAGGGAGAGGGAGGAGAGAAGGTCGGGCAATCACAGAGAGGGAGAGAGAGAGAGAGAGAGAAAGAAAGAGAAAGAGAGAGAAAAGAGAGAAGAGAGAAGTTGGTTGAGAGTCGGGGGGAGGAAGGGTGTCCGTTGGGTAGGTTTGTTTTTTTTTTTTTTAATTAATGAATTAATTAGGATTTAGGTTTTTGTTAAAATAAAAGGTGGGCAGGGGTAAGGGAGGATGGGCGGGGTCAAGAGGGGGCGGATCCCCGTCCCGCGCACGTGCGCGGGGCGGGGTAAAAAAAAATTTGCCGTGACGGGATTGACATGACGCTGGGATGACGGTACGGGGTACGCGGACACGACCGGGGCACGTGGAGAAGCGTTAAATTGAAAAAGGGCGCGTTCACGCGCAAAACGGACGCGAGAAAAAAAACTTAAAAATAAAGAAAAATTAATAACTCCCAATCCGGATGTCAAAACGAAAGATCGTAAAAACAAAAAGTGGGCAGGACGACAGGGAGGAAACAAGAAAAATATGGGACGGGGGTTCCGGGAGGGGTAAAGGACGTTCACGTGCAAAAAACACAAAAAACGAACCAAAAACGCAATTTAAAAATTAATATCGAAAGATCCGTGCATCAGAATGAGGTGTGGAAAAAAGGAAAACTGTGCAGAAAGATGTGCCCGACAATCCTATCTCCTCAAAACATAATTCCGACTGAGATAAGATGCGTTCACATGGGAAAAACCCAAAAAACAAACCCGAAAATGGGATCGGAAATTAATATCTGACAAACCGTTCACCGGAATAACATGCAGTAAGAAGAAAAAATGTCCGCAAGAAGGGGTAGCACAGGGTTATCACGTTAAACCACAGTTCCGGCGGAAATAGGAGGGGTTCACATGTGAAAAACTCCAAAAATACTCCCGAAAACTCATTTAAAAATTAATAAGTAAAAATCCAGAAGTCGAAAAAGGGTGGAGGAAAAAGGAAAAAGGGAGGGGAAGGCACGGGGGACACGGCTGTCAAATCAAATTGGAATGCTGATGCAAATAGGGCAGGTTCACATGGAAAAATGTCAAAAATACACATGAAAAAGGCGCGAAAAACCCGGTAAATTAATAACGGACAAACCGTATATCGGAATGATGTGGAATAAAAAGGAAAAATGTCAGGGGAAAAGTGCTAGTCAGGGCGATGACGTCAGAGCATGATTCGGAAGCAAGAAAAGCGCGTTCACATGGAAAACCAGCGAAATTGCGCAAAATGTTTCAAAAATTAATAACTCAAAAATCGTGCACCGGAACAGGGGTAGGTAAAAGGGAAAAATGGTCAGGTCAACGGGAGGAACAGGGCTATAAGGTTGGATGAGGACTTTGGTGAACGTAGGGTGCATTCACATAGCAGGACCTCAAAATCAGGGAATGAAGGAAAACTGCAAGGGAACAGCCCCAAGGGTGGGTGGAAAATAACTGGGTGGGTGGGAAGGGACCCCATCAGGGTAACAGCAAGGCAATGCATTCATGCATGAACAGGGTAAGGCATATGCAGAAAGGTATGCACTGTAGACGCGCAGGGACGCGTCCCCACACTTAAGACCTTAACGGATAGGGTTAACCGATCAACAGGGACCTAGGACCACGCCACAGACCATCCACTAACTTCCCCACACTTAAAACATGATCGTCACGAAGAAACAGAAGTTGTAGGGTTAGAAAAACTTGGCCCGTTTCGTCAAGAATCAAGGTTGAGTATCGATGGCACGTCCAGTGTGGTTGTCGGCGCTGGAGGAACCAAGGCATCTTCTTGGCACACGTCCGTCATGGAAGGGACCACGCAGCAGCACCCAGGGAGGTAGCTGATGGAAGGAATCGCAGGAAATTCGTCGATGATGAGGGATACTACACTCAACTCACAGTCACTCAATTGGAATGAAAGATCAGTCACTCGCCCCATGACTGATATCACTTGAGGAAAAAGGATTGAAACCCGTATCTCATACCCGGTTGAGGAATCGACAAGGGGGGAATGGTGTAAAAAGAGTATGCCAGGGTGCACAGTTGATGGTGCATTAGTGCGTCCAACCCGGCTGGCATAGGTGCAAGGAGGAAGGCAAGGGAGCCTTACAGTGCAGTGCACAGAACAGGGTGATGTGTCTTGTGTTGACGGTAAAAATCCATCCCGTGGGTGCATAGGGAAACGGGAACATACCTGACTCCAAGTGTCGTAACGTCCCTCAATCTTCACCTCTCGGTATTTGATTGAAGAAACTCCAGTCACACTCAACCCACCCTCTGTCTCACGCTCTGTTGATAGATATAGAGGGGCAGCCTTTTCCTGAAACCCATTGATGTAATCCTCACAGTCACTTGTGCAAAAGTTGTATGCCTTGTGCGCATTTGATGGTGCAACTGTGCATCCCGCCTTGTGCCGGCATACGGTGCGAGAAGGAAGGCAAGGGAGCCTTATGGTGCAGTGCACAGAACAAATTGTGCTTTGTGCTTTGAGAGGCCCATCCCGTGCGTGCAACACTTCATTCACACTTCTCACCTCTCATTTGATTGGAAGGGAAAAGACTGGTCTCTCGCCCCACCCTCTGTCTCACTCTCTGTTGATAGATACAGAGGGGCAGCCTATACTCACTTCCCCATCCGGTTAGGATGAAAGCTCACATCACTCAAGGGGTTGTTGATGAAGATCGCGTCATCAGTTGTTGAAGAGGCGTACCCAGGGAGGTAGCCATCAAATCGAACATTGTGTTGGATAGGAACATGTCGTCTGCTAGAGGACAGGTAATCACTTTGCAGAAAGACCCATGACACAGCGTACCAAGGGAGGCAGCTTCGGAATTGGATCCGAGGGATGTCAATTAATGAATCCACTTTCTGGACTGCTGGGTGTTACCACCTTTTCCACAGCCAGCTCCCCGCCCAAGGGTGTTTATCACCTTTTCTTGGAACGAGGCCTGCTATGACAGGGAATTGCTTCCTTTTCTCTCATAACAGATTTGTTTTTTCTTTTTTCCTTCTTCTTTGTTTTTTTTTTTCTTTTTTCTTTTTTTTTAATTTTCCCCTATTCCCGAGGGTGTTTCCACCTTTTCTCGAAGAATAGGTCGGCATGACAGGGACCTAAGTCCTTTTCTCCCATGACCGATATGTTTTGTTGTTTTTTTTTTTTCTCAAATTGAACAAGGGAATGGTAGAAAGACCATGTGTCAAGACCCACCTCGCCACTGTCGCTGGTGGAAAATAGAGAATAAGTGATCAAGGCTGGAAGGGGGTTTGGAGGGGACAGAGGGTTGCGTCCACTTCATCAGGAGTGTTTGAAGAACGGCTAACAGAAGTAGCATCATAAGAAGTACAATGCCGTGCCAACGAGGGAAAAGATCAAGTGGCCGTAATTGTCAAGATCCCCAAGGAGGGAAGTACTTCTTCAGGCGATATCCATTGATCAGAAAGGGATCATCAGAGGCATCAACGGTCTGCACTTGGACAGAACCATTAGGGTTGACTGCAAGTACCTTATAGGGGCCCATCCACCGCTGTTGGAGCTTGCCAGGAAACTTGCCAAAGCGTGAATCATAGGCTAGGACCAAATCACCTTCTTTGAACTCCTTGTGCTTGATGAAACTGTCATGGTAAGCCTTGCGTCGAGCTTGCGTGGCTTCCATGCACTGTAGAGCCATCCTACGAATTTCGTCCAAACATTCCAAATGCAGGAGACGGCGTTGCAGTGAATCATCATCCCCCAAACGCTCTTTGATAGCTACTCTCAAAGAGGATAGTTCCAGTTCAACAGGAAAAACTGCTTCTGTACCATACACCAGCTGGAAAGGTGTTTGTCCCGTTGCTGCTTTATGGGAGGTTCTGTACGCCCAGAGGGCCTCTGTAAGTCGATCATCCCAATCACGACGATGTGCGGCAATCGTTCTTGTCAGAATTGAGCAGAGGATGCGATTGGTGACTTCAACTTGGCCGTTGGCTCTGGGGTAATAGGGAGTGGACTTGCGATGGCGGATCTTATACAACTCTGTCAACTCCTCCATGACTTTGTTAAGGAAATGAGTGCCTCTGTCACTTACCAGCTCTAAGGGACTGCCAAAACGGGTGATGATATTCTCGTACATGAACAGGGCCACGCTGTTACCATCGTCCCACTTGAGGGCTTTAGCTTCACACCACTTTCTGACATAATCTGTACATACGAGGATGTATCTATTCTGCTTCCTTCTGGTAGGAGGATCGATCGGACCTACGAAGTCAATGCCCCACTTCTCAAACGGCTTCAACGGAAGGATAGGTTGCAGTGGCATGGCACTTGTCTTGGTGGGTTTCCCCATTCTTTGACAAGCATCACATCTTTTACAGTAATCATAGGAATCCTTATGAATGGTAGGCCACCAATATCCTGCTAACAGAGCCTTCCTGGCCGTAGCTTCTCCTGCAAAGTGACCTCCACATGGCTCGTCGTGGCAAGCCTTCAAAACAATCCCAATCTCATCTCCTGCAACACATCTTCGGAGCACTTCATCTTTGCCCTTCTTGTACAGTGCACCACCTAGCAGGGTGTATGGGGCTGATTCTAGCATGAGCTTCTTCCTTTCCCGACTAGAAATACCAGGAGGGTACTGTTGGGTTGCCAGCAGATTGGCAATGTCCGCATACCAGGGAGTGACAGTTTCTACCAAGAATAGGGAAGCATCAGGGAGGTCTGGATCATCTCGTTCCTCGTCTGCAGTTTGTGGGATACGCGACAGATGATCAGCCAGAACATGGGAACGACCAGGCTTAGTAATCACCTCAAAATCGAACTCCTGGAATAAAAGGAGCCATCTCATCATTCATCCTTTCGCATTTGCTTTGTTCATCAAGAAGGACAGGGCCTCATGATCCACATAAAATTTAAAGTGGGTAGATAGGAGGTAATGGCGAAACTTCTCCAGGGCAAACACCATTGCCAAGCACTCCAGCTCGGTCACTGTATAGTTCCGTTCCCTATCAGTGACTTTTCGGCTTGCATAATAGATCGGTTGATCCAGCTTTGAGGAGCCATTTTGGCAGAGGACAGCACCTAAGCCTTCAATTGATGCATCAGTGTGTACATGGAACTCTTTCGTCCAATCAGGAGGTTGCAGAATGGGTGCCTCTATCAGACACTGCTTCAGAGTGTGAAAGGCTTTGTCACATTCTTCTGTCCAAGTAAACTCTGCATCTTTCCTCAGGAGCTTGTGCAAGGAAGTTGCCTTTGTCACAAAATGGGCTATGAACCTTCTGTAGTAACCCACATGGCCTAGGAATCCTCTCAACTGTTTGAGGTTGGTGGGTGCTTGCAGAGCTGAGATCTTTTCGATCTTTGCAGGGTCTGTTGATATCCCTTGTGCTGAGACAATGTGGCCCAACAAGACTCCAGAAGAGACCCCAAAGATGCATTTGTCGGGGTTGAGGGAAATCCCATACTCCCGGCATCGGTCAAAGCATTGTTCCAGATGTCCCCAGTGTTCACTGATCAAACTATAGACACAGAAGTCATCCAAATATACCTCAATAAAGTCATGCAGATGATTTTGAAATGCAGCCATCATGACTCGTTGGAAAGTAGCAGGGGCATTGCAGAGCCCAAATGGCATCACTCGGTAAGCATAGGTCCCCCATTCTGTGGTGAAAGTTGTTTTGGATTGGTCTTCTTCTGCGATTTGGACTTGATTGTATCCGCTGAATCCATCCAGAAGAGAATAAAGCTCATGTCCTGCCACTGTGTCCAACAGTTGGTTTGTGAAAGGGATAGGAAAGTGATCCTTCTTTGTCCTGGAATTAAGCTTTCGGAAATCCACACATATTCGCAATTTGCCATTCTTCTTGGGTACAACCACGATGGGTGAAACCCATTCACTGTTTGCCACTGGATAGATGAACTCGGCTTCCAGAAGCTTCAGTAGCTCCGCTTTCACCAATGTGGAATAATTCGGGTTCATTCACCTCTGTCGTTGCCGTACTGGCTTGGCATCAGGCTCCAAGTCAATATGATGTTGACATATTGTGGGATCAATCCCCTTTAGGTCTTTGTAAGACCACGCAAACACGTCTAAATTTTCTTTCAACAAGTTGTACAAGGTTAAGAACTCCTCTTCTGGGAGACTGCTACCCACCTTCAAGTGGCGTTCAGTGCCTTCTGAATCCACAAAGGTTAACTGCCTTTCACCCTCTACTTCACGGATGAAGGTCCCACGGACTGCTTCTGGATACAGATCCGACTCCTTCAAGGGAGTGGTATCCTCTTCTGATGTCCCACTAGAACCAACTTCTTCTTTCCGTGGAGACTTAGGTTGCTTCTTAAGACGTTGAAATGGGATAAGCGCCGTTTCGGATTTGGTTTCAAGATTAATTACCTCGTGGCTTGAAGACTCATCTTCTGATGATGACACATCCAGAAACGTCACATAACAGGGACCCTCTGATGCTTGTTGGGTTGGTGGGACTGGTGCTTGTTGGCACGATGCATCATCATCATCTTTGTTTGGCAAAGATGGGTTAGGACGGCATGAGCCACTGCTGAAAGACGGCTTGCTCTTCTTAATCCATTTCTTATAAAGGTTTTGCATATGAGATGATCCATTTACTAGACCAAATGGTACCATTGCCATTCTATCCCATAGCATGAGCTCATCGGCTTCTGATGCTTCTGGAACTTCTTCCCCAATTGTATCCTCTTCAGGTGGAATAGACCCTTCCATTTTACTTTCATAATCTTCTTCGTCCATATCATATCCATCCTCTTCTGTCTCTGTCTCTGTCTTTGCTTCTGCTTCTGCTTCTGTCTATGCTTCTGCTTCTGCTTCTGCTTCTGTCTCTGTAGGAGCTCTGTAACAGAAGAACAGATTCTCCGTTTCCTCTCCTGCCTCTGTCTCTGGCTCTGCTGTGGCCACATAACAGGGAGAGCAGTACATCCATGCTTCTATCTCACTGTCAGAAGTGATTTCAGAAGTCATTCCTGGTTCAGGCAGGAAGTATTCACCCATTGATAATGGCTTTGCCTCTTTTGGAAGTCGGCTTACTGTATCCACTGTTAAGGAATGTGCCACTGTTTTCTTAGGAAGGATTTGTTTGACAGCATCTTCGTCTGCTGATGTTCCATCCGTAGCCTCGTTAGGGGAATCAGAAGATAATTCCAAGGAGGTGGATCCATGTCCTTTTTGAGAACCATACAGTTTCAGCACCACTTTGTTGGGTCCTCTGCCCAAGGTCAAGGTTCCTTTGAACCAATCCGTCTTTGCTCTGGCTTCAAAAAGCCATGGTCTGCCTAGTAACAGAGGATAGGATGTACCATAAGAGTTTGGCTTCACCACCAAATAGGTTAACCAATAATCTTTTCCAGCCACTGTAGTCTTTACATAGGGAAGAATGCCCAAAGGCTTGATTCTACTCTGATCCGCCAGTCTGATGAGCCATTGGGTTGGTTGCACACCTTGTAAGCCTAGATCCTTCATCGTCACATCCGTCATAATGTTCACTGATGAACCTCCATCAATCAGTGCATTTGCAATGAAGCAGCCTTCTATCCACACGCCAGTCTCTGGGGTTCCTGGATCTAGGAAAGCATTAGCCACATCCACTTCTTTTACAGGCTCTGGAGCCTTGTTGGACTTTGTTGCTATTGAGGGAGCAATCCTTAAACCCCGTCTTTTCGTCAGTATACTTTTGAACCTTTTCCGGCAACTGGGGGACAACATCAATAATTGTCGGAATGTGAGGTTTGGTTTAAAGGTATCTAGATCTCTGACCAGATCGTATTCCTTAATAGGATCCACTGGATTCTCTAATCGGTTAGGGAATGGGGCAACACCTATTTTCATTTTTCCTCTTCCTTCCATCAGAGGAATTACAGGAACTTCTTCTGCCACTTGTGGCACTTCCTCCTCTTCTGTCTCCTGGACCTCTGGTCCTGTCTCTGTAACTGTCTCTGTAACTCTCTGTGGCTCTGTAGGGCTCTGTACGGCACTGTTCTGTTCTGTTCTTCTGGTGGAAGACTGAACTTCACTGTTCTGGCAGGAGGGTTATTTTCTTTCTGGGTAGGTGGTTCCTTCTGCTTTGCACGCGTGATGGCAGCAACTTCCAATTCTACCAAATTGGAGGTAGGCTCTTGGGCCTTGGACGGACTATCAGTAGCACTGTTTTTCACTGGGGCTGGGCTTGGACAGTCTTTTGCAGTGTGGCCTTCTCCTTTGCATCGACTGCATAAGGGCTTGTAATCCACTGACCTTCGAGGATTTGGACAGTTTGGTGAGATGTGTCCCTTTTCCCCGCATCTGTAGCACTCCACTTTTGATCTCTGACTACCGCCAGACTGTCTTCCTCTGTAACTTTGAGAAGGAAATCTTCTGGGTCCGAAATTAGGACCAAACTCTCTAGGCTTGGGTCCAATATCTTGTGTGGTCATTTTGGATTCCAGCAAGTTAAATCTTGCGTCTTCTTCCTTTCTTCTCCTATCATGCATCTCCTTCAGAGAGCAAATGTCCTCTGTATGATTCTTCCGCAAACAGTAGGAACAGAAGGCCCCAGGGATGGTTGGTTTCCATGTACATTCAGTGGCTAAATGGCCCGCTTGATGACACTTACCACACCAAGTATTTGACCGCATCACATCTCTTCCTGCTCCTGCAACATTGGATATGCTCGCTGTGTTCACTTTCAACGTCTGTAGTTGCTCTGTAATCACATCCATCAACTCCTTTTTTATGTTTGCAACTGAGTTAGATAAATAATCCTTCAAGCTTTCTCCTCCTGACGTACTAGTAGGAGGGTTTTGAGGAGTCTCTGTAATCACTGCATAAACGGGTTGAGCTGGTACAGAGGGGTCTCTGTTCTGGTTCTGATTCAGAGCTCCTGTTTGAACTGTTGGCTGTTGACTCCAGTTGGTAGGGTTCCACTGTTGCTGCTGATTTTGCATTGAGGAGATTGGTTGGGACCATTGTTGTTGTGGTGGAACCACCATTTGAGGTATGGATTGTGGCCACTGAGGATTTGGTGCACTGTACTGTGATACCGGGGGCATCTGTTGGTAGGGATAGGGAACAGTCCCTGGGACTGCATTTGGTGGGTACATCATTCCTGGCACCAGAGGAGGTAGGACTCCTCTTCCTGTATTCATTGCTAATCTAGCTTCCACTTCATCGTACAGTCTGGCACCTTCTGTTGCAGCTTGCAGGGTGGCTGGTCTTTGTAGCTCCACAAACTTACGGACTTCTGGTTGTAATCCTCTGAGAAACGCTCCCTTCTGAATGCCATCATCTAGATTATGGTTAGTCCATCTCTTCAGGATGGATTCCATTCGTGAGACATAGGCTTCTACTCTTTCTCCAGAGGACTGACTTAGGTTCATAAATTCCTCTCTCATCCGCTCTTCAAAATCTTCACGCCTGAATTTAGTGAGGAAGGCCAACTTCAGGTCGTCCCATGTGCCAAAAGTTCCTGCTGCTTGTCTCTCATACCACTGAAACGCCGCGCCCTTGAAAGTGGCGGGGAATATTGCTAACCAATGCTCAGGGGTTCTGGCATTGTTAGCCACACACGCTACCATAAACTCTGCTACATGAAGATCGGGGTCTTCATTGTACTCTCCCTTAAAAACTGGCAATGGGACTACATTCGCTGGTCTGTCATCAATATTTCCAGGACGGATCTGGCTTGGAAGTGGACCTCCAGCAGGAGGAGGAAGGGCTTGATGTGCCATTGGGACTTCTGTAAAGAGTTCCGCAAGGGCGTCAAAGGCGGCTTCTGCTGCGAGCTCGCTCTCGGCTCTGATTCTTGCTTTCTCTCTTCTCACGTACCTCTGGACTCGTTCCAACGCTTGCCTTTTTATTGCGTCATTCATCAGGGGGTTGACTCCACTATGTTGTTAGTGCTCCACAGAGGGTTAACAGAAGGCTTCAGTCTCTGGAGGACTCTCTTGCCAACATTTCTTCTACTTCTTTCCTCTCAACGTCCCTAAATTCTACTTTCATGCCACTGCACAGAGGAAGGTATTCGGTTCTGAAGGTGTCAAAATGCATACGTCTGAGCATGGTGGTGGTGCCATCATCATAGTAATGCCAGCTTCTGATGGTTTCAATAGTGTATGTTGTGAAAAACACTCTGTCTACCAACTTCCAGTGGGTTGCTAATTGAACAAACAGAAGATTATCAGTACACCAAGCATCCCATGTATCTTGCTGTTGAGCATCCACGAACAAATTCCAACTCTTTTCCTTCTTGTCCCTGTGAACCTCTACAGACCAAGACTCCTGTAGCTTCTTCACAATTTCCCACTTGATGTTGTCTGGAAACTTCTCAATGAATGCCAAATCTTCCATGGATGGTCATTCTCTCTGTTTCTGCTCTTCAGTTTGTTCCCAAACAGTTTGCCACCAAGATGCAAGTTTCTGCTGCTTCAATAGGAAGAGGAAACTGTCCACTACATAGAGCATGCATCATGATGGTGATGTGTTTCCGCCATTGTGGGATGAACTTCTTGTGAAAAGTGGCTTTGATTATGAGGAATTCCAACTCTTCAGTGGAAGAAGGAACTTTACAAACATCCATTAAATTCTTCTCTTCTTGGCAATGCCAATTCCTTCATTTTCAGCCTCTTTTGGTGCTTGTTGATGGCAAGTTTCCCCGGCTGCGCACCAAAAACATGGAGCCCCGAGAGGAACACCAAGGAAAAGGGAATTCTCTTGCAAGAAAATCTATCTTGTAACATCAACAAGCTTGTTTATCATGTTTCATATGATCACAATGAAGAAAAGAACACCAGGCACAACAAATCTTCATGCAGCATCATGTAAATCTCCCACGGTTTTTAATAGAATCAACCATATTCTTCAACATCTTCACAAAATCCACCAATATCACAAAGAAAGCAAAGAAGTACACCATCTTTGAATGGAAATACATCACATAGTATTCATCTTCAATATCTTCATAGTCTTCTCTCTCAATCTCTCATATACAATCACTCTGTTTCTGTAGAATTGACTATCTCTGACTCTCTCTCTCTCACTCCATCAATAATACATCATATCCTCACTACAATCTCTCAAAAATTACTCTCAATAATCACTCTTAGGTCGTGGATACCCCTCCCAAGAGGTATGTCTGATATGAAAGGTCACCAGAGCCACTACAGTGTCTCTTCATAGCTCACTACTGTCACTTCACTCTAGTCTTCTCTTGAATCTTCAACAGCTACTTCTTCCACTTCCTTCAGTTCTTTTGCACTTGTATTCACCTCTTTCCAAGGCTAGAAAACTTTCCCAAAATCATACATACATTCCACAGAACACTTACAGAACAGTCTACAGAACAATACCAGAACAGCTACAGTACAGAACAGAACAGAAACAGAACAGAAGCAGAACAGAAGCAGAACAGAAGCAGAAGCTCTACAGAAGACCTACAAAAGGTTACAGAAGGTCATCAAAACCACATAACTTATACTCAAACCATTCAAAACTCTCACAAACCATTCACTTAAACTTTCACAATATCTCATTCTTCATCAATCAATACTCCATCTCTCCTTACAAAAGACAATCAGAACAAAACAGACCATAACAGAACAAAATAGAAGGTATACAGAACCATTCAAAACCTATCAGAACATCACAGAACTATCAACAAACATCATGATCTTCCAAAACACAATCAATATCATCCAAAACACTCTCAATCCACTTCCAAATCAATCAGTCATCCCTTAAAATCAACCATTCAGCTCTCAAAAACCACAAAAATCAGCCAAAAAACAAGTCATTTCAACACTCAACAACCCCTCTAACAACTTATGAGCTTACACTATAAATATTCCCCCATGCATCTTTAAGCAAAGCAGTAGTCCTCATCTTTTCCTTTATGCATTTCAAGATGTAGAAAACTACAAGCTCTTCATTGTCGTGTGGAGCAATTACTATGAAATTATCACCAACATGAAATGCATCAATTAAAGCATCATGATATCCTTCATATTCTCAATCTTCCATCTCATCATCATCATCATCTATATCATTTGAAGATTGAAGGGTAACATATTCCCATGAGGAAACACCTTAGAGCCTTTCCATTTGTCAAGGAGTCGCTAGAGATACAGTGCAATTCATGTGCATTAGGCACATGCTTACAATCCAAATGCATGCTTCTATCAATGGAACCTTCCTTAAATTTCCAAAACACTCGATTAATTGGTTGTTCTTTAGAAGGATATGTGGATGCAGCCCTTTCAGACATAGTCTCAAAAAGGGCACCACATCAGCTACACATTCCAACTTCACAAAGTCTAGCTTTAGTTGCTCTTAAGTGAGATGGCTATTCATAACAATACATGTACCATCATCCTCACCATTTCCATGTTTTGGAACATAAAAATGATGTGTCATTTTTACACTTTTCATTGTACCATATCGAGCAATGAAGTAGAAAGCTCTCTTTGGTTTGAATTGTGATGTTGAACCATCTGACCACACCCAATGTTCCTTGAATGACATCTAAAGCTCTTTCAACCATCCAAAATGGAGCATAGAACAGAAAGGGTTTCATGGGTTTTATCATTATATATATAGAAATGGTAGTACTTTTGGACAATGCCTACAGTATGCACATATATGATGTGGACAAATATTGTAACTTGGCTAGATAACTATTTCATGGATTGCACCTCATTTTGTTCTTTAGATGTGTAGTTTTCTACGATATCTACTACAAATGTGACAACATCTTTAGGAAATCAAAGTAAACACTCTTTAAATTGCTATGTATACCATCTATAAACAAAATTATCCTTATACACTTCCCAAATGATCCCTAAATAGGCTTTTCTTCTTCTTCTTCTTCTTCTTGATATTTTTACAACCAACTTGAATATCCTCAAATATCTTCATTGTTACCATGTGCACACTATACAAATTTTTAGTAAGATAGACATGCAACTTTTGTGAAGGTCCACATGATTGCAATTACTATTCAAACACTTTTGGGCAAAAAACTATAAGTATTATCCTTGGGGCATAAAACAGATTCCCAAAGCCATCTAATATTGGATAAAATTTTTGTTTGAGAGTTGCATTTCTCATCTTAACCACAAATATCACATTGAAAATTGTACTCATTTCCATGTATACCATGAGAAACTTATCTTATTTATTTATGTCATCCCTTAAAAACGGCATTTGCACATGCATGACATAGCACCAAGTGTAGCAATCTTGAAGCTTGTGTACAAAGTAAGGCTTCAACTTCTCAAAGGCCCTTTGTCAGATTTTCACCTCTAGATGACTCTATTTGAAGGCAACAAAGAACTCTACCTTCATTAAATACAAATAATTAATAAATTTGATGAAATTTTTCCAACATATTACATGCTAACAATAGCATACTAGCTATCTTGGGATAGCGGCCTAGCCACAACACAATGATATCAAGATGATAACAAAACATTATCTCTCTTAAGTCGCAGACTGGTTGCAATGTGGAATTGATAGACTAGAAGTGGTAGGATGGTATTGAGCTGATGATTAAATGATAGCTTCCAATCTACCAATTGGGTAGCACATTGGTAGCAAACTAGTAGCACACTAAGAGTAGTAGATTGGTAGCATACTAAAAGTAGCAGACTTGTATCAAGAAAGAAAGAATTCTACCTACATTAAATACAAATAATTAGTAAAGGTATCAAAATTTTCCTAACATATTGATTGTTGAAATAAAAGTAATGCTCTCTCAAGTGGTTGATTGGTAGCAGCTTGGAAGTAGCAAAGTGTTATCATGCTAATAACGAAATGTGAGCTCTCTTAGGTAGCAAAGTAGAATTGGCACACTAGAAGTGGTAGATTGGTATCAAGTTGAAAACCAAATGGTATCTCTCAATCTGCCAATCTAGTAACATAGTGGTAGTAGACTAGTAGCATACCAAAACTAGTAGAATGATATCAAGTTGAGAATAAAATGGTAGCTCCCATGCTACTAATCTGGTAGGACACTCGTAGTAGCCTAAAAGTAGCTCAACATGGTAGCACTCTAATAGCACAATCGAAATAGGAGATTGATTTGAAGTCAAGAATAATATTGTAGCTCCCAAACTACCAACCTAGTAGCACATTGGTAGCACACTAAAAGTAGCACATTGGTATAATGTTCGAAACAAAAGACGAGCTCCAAGCTATTGATCTAACAACACACTAGTAGTACCATGGCAACACCGTAGTAGCAACTACTTACCAAAAAGTAGCACCTCGATAGTTTACTAAAAGGAGATGAAGTGGAATGGTGCCTTCCATCCTATAATCTTCTAGGCTAATAGCACATTGGTAACTCTTAGATAGGAATCTCCTAGCCCTTGAGCATGGTAGTAGTGTGATAGCTAAAAATTGATCAACATGCTAATAGGATGGTAGACTATAAATTTTAATCAAACAAACCTTTCATTGGTTGGCACAGTACATTAGCTTTCAATATGTATAGGTGTTGATGATATTAGAATGATATCCCTTATGTCATTGGTAGGGTACTAGCTATAGTTTGGTAATATAATGGGAGCTAATAGCACATTGATAGCTAATAGTGCTTTGGTAGCTAAGTGTTAGGTGGTAGTGAACCACTAGTTCAATCAGTGTAGTAGGAATCTTGCAAAATGCTAGAAGTTAACAATTTTGTGTCAGTGAGAGAAAGAAGACAAGAATGTGCGATAAAGAATACAATTGTGTGTCAGGCTCAATGTGCAACCACATGCAATGGAAGAACAATCAAACCAATCACATAACCAATGCCAGAATGAAGAAAACAAACCTAACAACCCTGACGTAACTTTAGAAGATGCACTAGCTGTCATGTATACACTTTTCTCACAATACACTTTCGACAAACATTCTTCTTGTTGGGCGAGACATGTGTATTGTTTGTCCAAAAGGACCCCTTGTGTTGCAATTGAGATCTAGTTGCATAGAGGTTCCTTTGATGTATACCAAGAAGCCATGATGCAACTTCTATATTCAGTTTCCTCATCTCGTTTTTGCAACATTCAACAACATCATGATACTTTTCCATTTCAAGTCAACTCTTTCAGGCTTTTTGGTTTCTTCATTGCCTTGAGCATGTTGTGCAATCCATTCATGAAAAGACCAAGAAACCTTGGGTTGGTTACATTGAATTTGCAGGCCTTTCAATTCTCAATGTTCAAGAAAGCTTCTGAGAATCTCGACCTTCCCCAACTTGCCAAGACCCTATGTGCAACACATGAAACACTTTAGTATCTCAAATTAGATTTTTCATATTTTAGTGTCATTTAGCCTAACTTGTGTAATTGTAGCATTCCTAGCCTTGATCTTTGCATGATATTCTTGCTTTCTCTTTGGTTCATACTCCTTTATTAGATATTTTTTGCATGAGGTGCACTAAACTAAGTCATTGCATAGGCATGCTGGCAAAAAAAATTATCCCAATTCATAGATACACACCATAGGATTCCAAATGCAATTTGTGTGTACCTGTTAGAGAGAGGAGAGAGAGAGGGAGGGAGAGAGAGAGAGAGAGAGAGAGAGAGAGAGAGAGCATTTTAGCTAACTTAAAGAATGTCATGATGTCATTTTTCTCAAACAAGAAGTAAGGATGGAGAACTTCTTGAGTGTCTAGACTTCCATGTGCCTTCAAGAAAATGCATTTATTTGAAGAAATCACCATCTAAGTGAAGGCTATGTTTCTTCCTTCTTCTTTGTTAAATGCTATTAAATATTCTTGTGCATTATTTGTCCTTTTATATCTTTAGAATCTCATTTATGATCTAGCGTGCATGGTTTGTCCTAAGAAAAAAATCATGCTTGGAAAAGTTGTAATGCTCATACACACGTTATTGTAATAAATGCAACCCCAAAATCATTGAATATGAACCAAACATTCAATGATCATATGATAACTTTTTATGCTCTAAAAAGAGGTGCTCCTATCCCCTTTGTTGTGTGCGTCTATTCCATGTGCATCAATGCCAAAAAAAAAACCATTTATTTCTCATCTCATTTTTCAAAAATGAATGAAACTCCTCTCCACCCATCACCTTCATGAAAGCCACTCAAAACTTGGCCTTTTTTAATGAGCAAATCACAGAATGTGAACTCATAGTTGATGATTCTCTTCTCGACCCTCCATACACCAATCAAAAGGTTATTCTCATGCATCTTTTATGAACTTAGTGCCTAAAGAATCCATGCTATGAGAAAATATTGCAATGAAAAATCCATGCTATGCATTTCCAAGCAAGAAATGTTCACAAAAAAGGAATGTATGCACTAAAATTTATGTGTCTAAATTATCCTAAGTCTTGGTGCTAGTGCTATATGCATACATGGTTCCTTATTAGCTTATCATCCTTAAGACACCATTTCCTCACCTCTCATCTTTGGAAACAAATCTCCTCTCTACCCCCCCAATCACATCTCTCTGATGATGGCATTGATGGTTATGAAAGAAATACCCTTCGCACCAATGTAGGAGACGTTCATGTCAATCCATATTCTTGAATTCTCTTGCCCTTTGGTTCCTAATGACTTAGCATCCCCAAATGTGCATGTGCTGAGAAGATTATGCTCATTGATGGTGCATCCTTTCTTGTGCATGTGCTACTAAGGTGTAGCAAAGATGATAAGAGCTTAGTAAATGATCATTCATCTCCTTCATGTCTCAATTTTTATCCATGTGGTTGCATAGGAGGCATCATTTCAACTAATTACTCCAAACAAACTCACTAGATGACCATACACTATGAAGTACCAACTAGAAAATTCTTACACAAACCTTCTAGATGTTCTTCCTCCTCCTTTTAGGTCTTTCTACATTTTACCAAGAAATATTAACATATTTAATCCCTTCCCCCTGTCAAAAGATGTGGGATCTAGAGCATGGCAGATGCTATGGTGGATGGAAGATTGTTAGAATGTAGGCATGGGAATCCACCCTAAGCAAGGGTCTATAATGGTAGATGTATATGAATGGCCTTAAGGGGCAGGGAAAACCCTAACCCTAGCTTGGAAGAGGCTATATAAATAGCCTATGGGTCACTATCAGTTGTGAGAGAGTGTACCCAAGTTTTACTCTAAGCAACTTAGTAAACAAGATTTTGTTCTTGTACTTTGAGCTCTCACCTCGCTTGTGCACATCTTTCTTGCTGCAAAATCTGAGTGTTCACATGGTATTAGAGCCTCCTCTAATCCTTTCAACTTCCTCTATCCTTAGCTTCACTAAGTGCACATGATTTTCCATCATTTTCATATTTTCCCTCTTACCTCCATAGCCAAACCTTGACCCCCTGACCTTGGAGGACCTAGGGAAGCCAAAGGAGAGCATTTCAGCTCATGACTTCTACTGAAGACTTCTTCACCAACACAATATGACCTGGTATGGCACATCATAGGGCAACATTATGCGTCGTGGATGGCAACATTGAAGAAATTGCATATCAGGCGCAAAATTTGTAGCCTCCTATCCATCACCATGGTGCGATCTATAGAAGACACAATAATGACAAGCATCTTGGGGCAATGATAGCCCCCCAAGTGGGCTTCCTAACCCTAAAAGGGTTTGGAACAATTCCATCTCTACTGGCCACACAGAGGTAAACCCTAACTACCTGTCTCCTGGCAGCCATAGCCAAACCTCAAGCTTGCTTCAAATTTCAAAAAATTTCACTACTGCTATCACTAATAGTGATTCTAATCACTATTTGATCTTCTCCAAAGTTAGTTGAAGCTATGAGAGCTTTATTTCAAAGTTTCTTACCCTCGGTGGACCTCCTTAGTTCATAAAACAACCCACATCTTACATCTCAAGTGGCATAAACTTTGAGATGAATGCTTGTAAGCAGTAATGTTGCATTTTACAATCATGTTGCTAGCATCTTGTTTTTTATTAGAAAATTAAATCCATCGAGTGCTTTATGTCATTTATCTCTTCTTGCTTGGTTGTAAGGCTATGTGTACAACTATAAACACATAGACCATATCCCAATACTAATCTGCTAGTACATCAGAGATATGAGTGTTATTGTACTCTCCTCTGATTCATCCAAGAGCATAGATTTGATCAATAAGCCGTGCTCCACCAAGAACTCCTCAAATAGGCCACATTATCAAGAAGATCCTGAAGTCCAATCAAAGCTCACCACGTTGAAACCCAGGAAAACAATAAAGCTTAAATCAAGAGTTGTTTGAAGAACAAGACCTCCTAAATCCTATCTTGAGATATTGCATATGTATGATTTCCAACTGTTTTCAACTCTACAACTTTAAAGTTGGCTATCAGTTCTACTATTAGGTTATACTTGGCCGCATGTAAAGGACTAGACACTGCCATTGCTTAAGGCAATAGGTAAGTTCTTCCTAAAATGGCCATGGCCTATGTAGATGTAAGGCCTCAAATTCGCAAGCTCAATGGAAAAGATTTCCATCTTTGGAAAGTCTTGGTAAAATAGAAAATGATGGAAAGAGGCTACTGGCCCTTCATAAAAGGAACCAAAGTTATTGGCCCATCCAATCCCCTTGATGTAGAAGATGATGAAAGAGCTCAGGCCATCATCATGCTTCATTTAGATGAATCTTTAATTCATCATATTGACCAACTCTCCACTGCCAAGGAGAAGTGGAATGAACTTGAAAGGCTCTACGATGCTATAGGAAAGAACTCCAAGATCTTTCTAAAGGTTGAGTTTTTCAGCTTGGAATACAAACAAGGAGAAGATTTAAGCAAGTTTATTTCACATATGAAGGGGCTTATGGCACAACTTGCATCCGTTCAAGTACCCATTCATGATGAAGATGCCATTGCCATCCTTCTAAAATGTGTGAAGAAGGTTTTTCCAACCCTTGGGACTACCCTAACTAACATTCCAAACCCAACCTTGGCAAGTACCATTCAATCTTGCCTGGATGAAGAGAAGAGAAACCATACTGAAGGAACTTCAGCATTCACTTCCCTTGAGCAAGTGTTAGTCCATACTGCTTCTACTAAGTGCTCCCTCTATCACAAAAAATGTCATATTGTAAGCAATTGCTAGAAGAAATACCCTGACAAAATGAAGTGCAATAAATACAAAAAGACTTGGCATATCACCAGTAAGTGTCCCATTATTCCAGAAGTAACTAAGGAATTGGATGCCAACTTTGCCTCCCAATCCACATATGACCGACTCTTTTGAGTCTTGTAGCATCCCCTACCTATGAATATCCTTGTAGCCTGATTTATAAAGACATCCCATTTAATTGGGGGGGAGGGGGCGCGGGGGGAACTATAACATGTCTTGTGATGCAATGCCACCTTGGCATTGAGGAGGGGTATTAGAATGTAGGCATGGGAATCCACCCTAAGCAAGGGTCTATAAGGGTAGATGTATATGAATGGCCTTAAGGGGCAGGGAAAACCCTAACCCTAGCTTGGAAGAGGTTATATAAACAACCTATGGGTCACTATCAGTTGTGAGAGAGTGTACCCAAGTTGTACTCTAAGCAACTTAGTAAACAAGATTTTGTTCTTGTACTTTGAGCTCTCATCTCCCTTGTGCACATCCTTCTTGCTGCAAACTCTGAGTGTTCACAAAGATGAAGACCAAACTCATGATGACATAGACAAGTAGAGACAAACTATTACACAAGTGAATTAGGTTCCAACATGGCAGCTTGGACTCATAAACAAAATCTTGTGTAGGACTAACAAAGGTAAGACACTTACTAAAAGTACAAAGCATCATGACATTGTATTCATTCCATATACAAAGTGGTAGTCAAGTACATTTCTTTATAGTTGTTGGATGGGTAGTAGTTTTTCCTCTCTGTGCATATGGGATTCATATAGCCTACATGTCCTAATCCTAGAACTACCTCATACAAAGAAGCCACAGTAGGTGTGATTGCAAATATCTCAACATCCTTCCTAGATCACAACCAAAAAGTACAAAGTGTGTAGAGGCTTTAGTGAGAGCAACACCTGCAAAGTGTGAGCACACCATAAACATGGCAAAACGCCAGAGGCTATTGCAGAAAATGCTAAGTGTGGGTACCACAAACATGATGGTCATCCAAAGGCTATGATAGGGGCCTCAAAAAATGTAGAGAGGCTATAGTACAAGGCTATATGAGGAGTTTACAAGCTTATGATAAAGACATTTGGGCTAGGCATTACAAGCCTAAAAAGTCTAGTAAAAATTTGGGTCGAGGGCCATCAAGCCCTTGCATTTTTCAGCATTTCTTTTTGCATAGATCTTCAATTTATTGTAGGTCTTCTTGTTAGTGTAGTCTATCTTGCTCTTTTTGATCTTGCACTTGTTCTTCACTTTGCTTGCAACTTCAGTGTCCACTGTTTTGCTTGCATTGTTCTTTTGGTCCTTTTCTTCATGGTCTTCTTTGCTTGCACTAGTCTTCATGTCCCCCTCAAGCAAAGATATCATTATCTTTGAGGCAACGGAAATGACTGCAAACTTTTGCACTCTCATGTCTTCAAGGTCTTCAAATGGGTACATTGATGGCATTTGGGCTCCAGATAGCCAAATATCATGGATTGATGTGATACATGAAATCCTTGTGAGTCAAGAAATAAATCTTCAGAAGGGAGCTTGGAGATATGCCCTGTAGAGAAAGTTATAGAAGCTTGAAGGAAGATAGGTGCAGACCTGCCTATGGCAAGGTGGAGCAAGTGGAGATGAGTTGAGGGATAAGCTCATTGAGTAGACAAGTAGAGACAAACTATTACACAAGTGAATTAGGTTCCAAGTTGGCAGCTTGGACTCATAAACACAATCTTGTGTAGGACTGACAAAGTCAAGACACTTAACTAGAAGTACAAAGCATCATGACATTGTATTCATTCCATATACAAAGTGGTAGTCAAGTACATTGCTTTATAGTTGCTGGATGGGTAGCAATTTTTCCTCTTTGTGCATATGGGATTCCTGCAGCCTACATGTCCTAAGCCCAGAACTGCCTCATACAAAGAGGCCATAGTAGGTGTGATTGCAAATATCTCAACACCCCCAACCCACAAGCATTCATGTGCCAGCACTCTTCATATAGTGTTGCTAAGTCATCTAGCCATTCTTTCGCTTTACCTCATGTTTCTTCGTGCAAAAGGTTAGTGCAATTTTTCAAACTTATTGTCATCAACCTTAACACATATTTTTTCAAACAAAAAATAATTATTCTTTATTGATGACATTTACCAGTTAGGCTTTCTAAAATATATGTTCCATAGTGAAAAGTGTCCCATACCTTGAATGGTCCTTCCCATCTAGTTTGAAACTTCCTTTGATAGGTTTTGTCCAACTTTCTATAATACCTTAAGACCAAGTCATCCTTTCTTTATGTCTTTTCCTTTAATCTTTTGGTTATTTTTTGCAAATTCACTTCTTGATTCTTTTCATAGAATTCAAAAACTTGTTGCCTATCTATTGAACTACTTGCAATTCAAACACTCTCTCTTTGCATGAATCTTTTTCTCCTTCATCACTCCATTTCTCAAGCACTTTTAAAGATGGTATTTCAACTTCAATGGATAAAAGAGCTTCTTACCATATAAGCCCATCTAAAAAGAGAAAAGCATGTGCTTTCTCTCTTTGGAATGCGGTATGCTTATAAAGCTCTTGGTAATTCTAAATCCCATGTTTTTGGATGATTCTTTATTATCTTAAGAAAGCATTCTAATAAGCTCATCATTGAATCTCCCATTCAATGCATTGCATTGTGGATAATAACAAGAAGAGAAATGCCTTGCAATTTTCGTTTTATCACAAAGTTAATCAATTAGATCATTGTTAAACCATGGACCTATACTAGAAAGAATCTTAAGTGGAGTATCAAATTCGCAACAAATGTTCTCATAAATTAACTTACCTACATGATCTACTTCTCCCTAATGTCACAGATAATTAGTAGCAGTTGGGATGTAGATTTTTCCTTTATATGTATGTGGCAAAGGTCCTACGCTATCTACACCCCACTTCTCAAAGATATCATAGGAAGAATTGTTTTTCTTAGTTTCAAATTTAGCTCTCCTTTTCCCATTCTTTGATACTCATGGAAAGACTAACCACCAATGTTTAACATCTTAATGAATAGTAGGCCACATGTACCCTTCAATTAAGATTTTTTGCAATGTGACTTTGTATGCATAGAGTCCCCCACAATCCGCTTCATGATTACTCTCAAGAATATGATAAATTTCATCTCTTTGTATGCATAGAGTCCCCCACAATCCGCTTCATGGTTACTCTCAAGAATATGATAAATTTCATCTCTTGAATGACTTTTTCTAAGGATCAAGTCTTCCCTTTTGGCAAAAAGTATGTCACAACAATGAGCTTATACTTACCCGCTCTTTTCATGAACCCATATTTATATTCCTTTGGAACTTTGGTTGATATTCTCTCTATCCAAAAGATTCCTCTTCCAATTCTAATGTTTCTTTCAATTGGTACAAAGGATGATCTACCTTTAATGCAAACGATTCACAAATTGTAGCTTGTGCAACATTATGAGCATCTTTGTAGTGGGAGCTCACACTCGACCACTAAGACCTATGGACCGCTTATTATTTCAAGTGTTTCAAGTGAGCTCTAATGGCTATATCTCACCTAGCCAATGCGCTTTAGATCCTATGGGTTTAGTGAGCTTACCTTGATGCCCGAATGAGTAGCTTCCTCCATCAAGCACTCCGATAGCTCCATGATCCTAGATGCAAGCTCAAGGAACCTCAAGCCTCCTCCTTCAAGCTTCACCCTCCATAGCTGCACGCGAGACAAGAGAAGAGAAGATAATAGAATAGAAGAGATGAAGATGGAGAGCTTCTCCACCCCGGTCCCTCACCCTCACACTCTCACACTCCCTCTCTCAAACATAAGCACACACAAGCAAGAAGAAGAGAAGAAGAAACCACTTTAGCCACACACCAAAGAATGAGCTTCTCATTCACTTTTTGAGTTTATATACAAGCCCTAAATCCCTTGGGTACCCATCCCCTTTTTACATGATCGGGCATCTTGCCAAGGTCCTCTTTTCCTATTCCCTTTTAGTTGCCTTATCCCTTCACCTATGCCCATCTAGATTTTACAATTTGCACATGAGGGAGGCTGGTGCTCTTTTACAAAATTTTAGTGGCGCCTTTGCCACAAACTATTTCATTTTCTTATTCTCAATCAAAAAACAAAAATTTCTTCTTTGTTTTCTTATATGCAATCAAAAAATTCCAATTTTTCCTCTTGACATTGGTGGGAAGACTCAAGAAACAAAGAAGATACCTCAAAATTCAAACCATTGTCTCAAACTTCCGCACCTTCTTCTTCATATTAAGAGCTTTCTTTAGAGTCTTCATCTGCTTCATCTTCTTTTTCATCTTCCAATTTTTTTCTAGATGACATGTCAAATCTCCTCGGTAGTCCTTTTCTATCATAGATTGTGATAGTACCTCTTTCCTAAACTTTCACTTCTCTAGCCATGCAAAGCTATGGTCATCCCAATATAAAAGGAAAAGCAGCTAGACATGCATGCATATCACAATTAATCTTAAATGGAACACCATAGACTTTTACGTCCAAATCTAGATAGTAATACCTAAACACTAGACCTTTGCATGATTTTCTAACCTAATGTCGGGACCTAAAATTGGCCTGACATTGGCTATAGGCACTAGCTAGGCCTCTCTAACACTCACAAGACAACCCTGCACGGCCTTGCGGCCAAGAGCGTTAGTGTCCAAGGGACACACTGCCCTAATCACTACTATAGATATTGCATTTGTAGTGAAACATAGTCCAAGGATTGCCCTTCTCTACTCCTCATAGGGAGATCCCATACATCTTGGTATAATATACCATGTAACACAAATATAAAGGAGGCACCCCTCCAGCTGAATGTCGTGGCCCCACTATAGCTCTCCTACACTGAGAGGATTGACCCCTCAATGCGCTACTCCAACATAAAGAACACACAAATAGTCTCCACCCTTATATATTTTGAATGATCCACGAGATTTGATATTACCTTACCAAGCTTGCCCCAAGAAACCATTCATCCTTCCTACAGCTCATGTTTCCTTACACACTCCACGTAGGTCATTGTTTGGAAAGCAATTGCAATGCGTCCAGGTTTGATACCATGTTATGCTCAATGCAAGTGTGGATGACCATAATATTATGATCAAGAATTTTATCATTATAAACCATCTAGGTGAAGTGTAAAAACAACCCTTCAATGATTTTCCAACAAAGCATAAGTGCGGCGTTGATACAGAGTAGCATCGAATTTCTTCGTGCTACTAGTCTCCTTAACTCAAATGATAATTCGTCCTATATGTTATGCATAGAGAAATAGATCAAAATTTGATTCATTTTTAGCAACTAACCACTTTCACAAACCCTCTTCCTTCCTATTGTTTAGGCTTTGTATTCGTTGGGTAGGTGTAGGGCTCATTTTTATTTTAAAAAATCATATAAAAATCGATAAAAACATACTATAACATAGAAACAGGGCTTGATGATCATGCTCCATTCTTGTTATATACTTACAAACATAAAATATATTTTTTTCTAATTTTTTAGATGCAAAACCTAAATTTTTCCTTATTTTCTCTATTTTTTCTCATTTATTTCTTCATAAAAATGTGATGTTTCAAAATTATGAGTTCTTACTAATCAAGGACACTCAATATCATTTTCATATCCATTTCTTGATGCCAGGAGGCATATTCCACGGTGGATTCCGTGAGGTTTTACGGTGGATTCCGTAAACTTAGATGACCGGGGCTCATACGCAAAGAGGATTCTTTGTGCGAGAAGTTGATGGGGACGCCTGTCCTTTTCGGGCGTTTCATTAATTTAGTGTGTACATGGGTGATTCCATAGCGGGTAATTCCGCAAAATGCATATTAAATTAATAAGCGTTTATGAGTTTAGAGTGCGCACTCGTAATAAATTAAGGTTAGGATTTATTTCTAACCAGTTGATTTATTTATGTAGCTGAAGACTGCTAGGTATTCACTTTTGTCGGTTTAATTGTGTTATTTTACTAATGATTGTGAATGCTTCAGTTGATGTGTAGAGATAGCAGCAGTGGCGGAGGAAAGCATTAGAGTCTAGCAGGTTTTCGACCTTTCGAATATATTTTGATAGGCGCCACGCCTATATTTTGTTATGTCTACGATTATTTATTATTATTTTGTATGCGCTTATGCGCCTGGATATGTTATTTTTATTTGGACATTGAGATTGGGCGTGCCAGACTCTATGGGCACCGTCCATTAGCTTTATTTTCCTATTTTTGGTAGAAAGCAAACTCAAAAGCTAAAAGCTTGTCATATTTTTGTAATTGGGCTATTTTTGAGCATAAAGATTGGAAATATACATTAAATACATGCTTTGTGAAGCGCTCACACAAGGCATGGGGGAGATTGAACCCAATTTGTCTCTTGTCTCATGTCGTGCTTGCTTTTACATTGGTTTTTGTGCTAAAAAGTAGAGTACTTTGTTCTTGGGGACCTTCCGGGATTCACCACGTGAGCTATCTGCGTCCGATCTGCGCACCAGTGGTATCAGAGCGGAGCAGAGATCAAGGGCTTCCAATCGCTACCAATCTCGGACGAAGGCGGAGCTCCAGGAACAAACGGCCTCTACAGTCAATCTCGTCGCGAACCGTCGATACAGGCAGACTTCTGGCGATCAAGAACCACTGTTTCCACTGTCAGATCGCGAAGGACCAATCTCTGTCGGCGAAGGACCACTCATCAATTCTCTTCATCAAGTCGTTGCAAACAGAGATAAGATCTTTCATAATCAAGTTTAGTTTGACCTTAAAGCTTAGTCTTAAGCTTAAGAAGCTTTAAAAGCTTCAAATCGTCAAATCGTTTGGCAAGAGGAGGGTCCCGAAAATCACGCACATGCAAAAACGGCCCCCCCCCTCACGAAAAAAAACAGTGGCCTGTTTTAAGCTTATTAAGCTTAAGCTTAACTAATTAAGCTTAAGACACACTATACTCTGCAAGTTACACAGGGCAGAGAAGTCAAAATACTCCGGGTCTCGCACTACAGAAGACAAGTTCAGTAAGTCACTTGGAACCAAGTACTGCAAGTTCTGCAAGTCGGCTAAGTTCAGCAAGTCAACAACCCTGCAAGTCTGCTAAGTCTGCAACTCTGCAAGTCAGACTAAATCAGAACTGACTAACGCTCAAAACTCATAGAAGACTCGTTCGTTTGCAAAAACTCTGAACTGGAAAGTTGTTCGCAGCAAGCTGTTTTACCTATCTACAAGTTCGTTGAAGTACTTTCAGCAAACGGAGACAGAAATATTTCAGAATTTCTGAAAATTGAAGAAGAAAATACCCAAAAATACATAGCCTTGTAACCCCAAATTTGAGCTACGCTCATCCCGCTAACTGATTTTTAGTAAGAAAGGTTTGTTGAGTTTTACAGGATGACTACCCCACATATGGATGATCCTATGGCTGAAGACGATCTACCCGAGCCTACCATGGAACAAAAGCTGGATCTTATCATGCTGCAATTGGAAGAAGAGCGAAGAGCTAGGCAAGCCTTGCAAGCGCAATTGACAAAGCTACAAGGAGCGTCCACTGATAAAGAAGAACCTCAAGCTGAAGATCTGATTCGCCGTACCATCGACGCCACTCTTGAAGCACAAACTATTCGCAAGGAATCCAAGATAAGTAAACGAAGTTTCAAGTTTCGCACTTTCAATGGCATAAGAGAAGGAAAGACTGTTTTATCATTCATTAGCCAGTTTGATGACTATTTCCATGAGGAAACTTATCCTGAGAAAGATAAAATCAAGTGTGTTACTAATCATCTGATAGATAGAGCATCACTTTGGTGGACTGTAGTCCGCAAGAGTATAGAATGTCCTGCTACATGGGAAGATTTCAAGAAGAAGTTCATGCAAAATTTCCTTCCACCGCAATTTCATGAGAAGGCTATCAAGCAATGGGATTTACTCCAACAGCGCGACCGTGAGCCTATTCCACAGTATACAGAGCGTTTTTGGAATGCACTCCTACAGCTACGCATGCTTGAAGACGTACCAGAGACGACACATAAGCGGAAGTATATGTCTGGACTTCTTGGACATTACTACGCTGAGGTGAATATGTTTAAGCATGCTACCCTTGAAGACGCCATCTCCTTAGCTCACGACACTGAAGATAAGTTACGCGGAAGAGATCGACGACCACAGCCATTCCAAGCAAACGGTAATTATGGATCTAAACAATTCAATTCAAATTTCAGAAGGTTTAATCCAGGTCGTTTTTCATCACCATCTTTCCGTAAGAATTGGCCTAAACCACCTACATTACCATCTACTGTCAATCCAAATCCTAAGCCTATCCAACAAGCAAATCCAAATATACCCAGACTCCCAGCCATTGCAAATAATGTGACCAAAGCCAAGCCCATCGTATGCTACAAGTGTCACCAGCCAGGGCATCTCGCAGCAAATTGTCATTCAAAGAAGCCATCAGCACATATCAATTACCTTGGAGCTATGGACGAAGACGAGCATGAGGATATGCCGGATTTCACTGAAGAAGAAGATGATCCTACTACTACTTCCGACACTTTACCAGGTATGCCTACCTCACATTCATTGTTGACTATGAAATGTATGGTGCATGGAAAAGAAAGAATTATATTGCATGATGACGGTAGTACGCATGACTTTATTTCAGCAAAATTGGTAAAAGAATTGAAATTGCATACAGTACCTACGCACTATCGCATAAAAGCTGCATTTTTAGGCACTAGGTACAATGGCACACAAGAAGTTCAAGATTTAGAAATTCAAATTGGTCCATATATTGAAAGAAGAAATTTCTTAGTTGTCCCATTACAGTCTAGCGACATTATTCTAGGAATGCCATGGAGACACCAACATAATCCCAATATAGATTATTCCACACACACAATGAATATTAATTTTCAAGGAAAATCTATTACATTATTTGGTATGCATGCATCTCATATGTTTCCACTGCTTTCGCATACTCAAGCAAAACATGCACTACGCAAGAACACTAAATCATATCTCATTTGGGTGAATGAATTGCACGCAAAAGAAACTCATATGCACCCTAGGCATAAGGAATTTCTTGCATATTTTAAGGATTGTTTTGCAGAAGACCTACCACCAGGTTTACCACCATCACGTCCAGAAGACCATAAGATTGACCTAATACCTGGCACACAACCACCTTGCAAAGCCCCATATAGGCACAATCAAATAGAGCAAAAAGAAATCCAGAGTCAAGTAGAAGAATTACTAAATAGAGGTTTAATTCGACCTAGCAGTTCTCCATTCGGTGCACCTGTGCTCTTAGTCAAGAAAAAGAATAATACTTATCGGATGTGTATTGACTACCGAGCATTAAACAAGATCACTGTAAAGAATAGGTATCCTATACCTAGAGTTGATGACCTTATGGACAAACTGCAAGGATCTTCTATATTTAGTAAAATTGACCTTAAGTCTGGATATCATCAGGTGAGGTTAGATAGATCCGACATATTTAAGACTGCATTCAGGACACAGTTTGGCCATTACGAATTCTTAGTCATGCCATTTGGATTAACTAATGCACCTGCTACTTTCAGTAGAATGATGAACCGTATTTTTCTAAAATATCAATATTGTGTGATTGTTTTCTTTGATGATATTTTAGTGTTCAGTCAAAGTGAACAAGAGCATTATGAGCATTTATCATTAGTTTTTCAATTACTGAAAGAAAATCAATTGTTTGCAAATCCTGACAAGAGTGAATTCTTTAAGACAGAAATAGAATATCTAGGTCATATTGTATCAAAAGAAGGAATTAAAGTTGATCCTAAGAAAATTGATGCAATATTGCATTGGCCTATTCCTAAGAATGTACATGAATTACGCTCATTCCTTGGTCTTGCTAGTTTCTATAGGAAGTTTGTACGTAATTTCTCATTACTTGCTTTACCATTGACCAAACTTCTTAAGAAAGGCATTGTTTATCAATGGACTGAAAACCAGCAGAAATCCTTTGATTTACTCAAACGTGCATTGACCAATGCCCCTGTCCTACAATTGCCTGACTTTAATAGACCATTCTTTTTAGTTGTGACAGATGCTAGCGGATCAGGAATAGGAGCCGTGCTAATGCAAGACAACCATCCAATAGCATATTCTAGTTCTAAGCTGAAACCCTCTGAGCTTAAATATTCCACTTATGACAAGGAACTCTTAGCAGTTGTCCAAGCATTGAAACAATGGAAGCATTATTTAATGGGTTCAGAATTCATGATTAAGACCGACCAGCAAAGCATTAGACATCTACTTAGCCAACCCCAAATTTCTGACCGTCATATCAAATGGGCTTCATTCATTCAAAGTTTCCATCCTATCATTCAATACCAACCTGGAAAAGAAAATGTAGTTGCTGATGCATTGAGTAGAAGACCTGCAATTCATAACATTTCTATCATATCTTTTGATTCTTTGATTGCTATGAAAGACACATATCACCAGGATATTACTTTTCATTCTGATTGGCAAAAATTAGTTCAAAATAATTTCATTCCTATTGATTCATTGTCATATAATGATGGATTCATGTTCTTTGAAAAGAGACTGTGTGTTACTATTCCATTCCAATCTTTTGTTTTGAATGAAATTCATTGTCCCCCATATCAAGGTCATAGAGGTATCATTTCTACATTACGCATGTTAACTGAAGATTTTTATTGGCCGCATATGGATGCAGATGTATCTAATTTTGTTTCTGAATGTTTGATTTGTCAAAGAATAAAGAGACATCATGGTAAACAGTATGGATTATTAATGCCTTTATCTATTCCATCTAAACCTTGGGAACATATATCTATGGATTTCATTACTGGCTTACCAAATACTAAATCTAACCATGACATGATTTGGACAATTGTAGATAGATTTAGTAAGCAAGCATATTTCATTGCATGTAAGAAAACTTTAACAGCATCACAAGCAGCACAGTTATTTTTGAAAACTGTTTTTACTAACCATGGATTGCCGAAAGTGATTATTTCAGATAGAGATTCTAGATTTTGTAATAATTTTTGGATTACACTGTTTGCAAATCTAGGCACAAAGATTGATTTCTCATCTGCATTTCATCCAGAAACAAATGGACAAACTGAAGCCACAAATAGCACTATTCTAGATCTTTTACGTGCATACACTATCTCTAAACCTCAGACATGGGATACTCATTTACATTTATTACAGTTTGCATATAACAATACACCGCACACATCTACAAAGAAAGCATCTTTTGAAGTTATTTATGGATATAGATTATCCACACCTGTTGCATCTTTGTCTAATAGAATACAAAGTGCCGATGATATTGCTGTTATGCATAACACTATTTTTGATGAGGTCAAGGATATGATTGCTAAAGCCCAACAATCATATACCAAACAAGCCAATAAGAAAAGACAAGCCATGAATTTCAAAGTTGATGATTATGTTTGGCTTAGAATAGAAAAGCGTAGGCTGCAAAGTGTAGATAGACATCCAGTTGTCAAATTAGCCCCTAGATTCTACGGACCATTTAGAATCATTCACAAGATTAATGACAATGCATTCAAGTTAGAACTACCATCACATTGGAAAATTCATAATACATTTCATATTAGTTTATTGAGACCATTTAGAGGACAATTACCTATCCACCCTGTCTATGAAAACCCACCTTTACTAGAAGAAGAGACTGAAATACTTGAACCAGAAGCCATTATAGACACTGACTACATGACCACTAGAACTGGCCGAAGGTATTCTAGATATCTAGTGAAATTTAAGAACCATCCTGTAGAGGAAGCACAATGGATGCACGCTAGAGACCTAAATGCTTTCCCCACTCTGTTAGCTCCACATTGAGCTAATAGCAATTGAGGTCAATTGCTATCCCACCCCGGGGGTATGATGCCAGGAGGCATATTCCACGGTGGATTCCGTGAGGTTTTACGGTGGATTCCGTAAACTTAGATGACCGGGGCTCATACGCAAAGAGGATTCTTTGTGCGAGAAGTTGATGGGGACGCCTGTCCTTTTCGGGCGTTTCATTAATTTAGTGTGTACATGGGTGATTCCATAGCGGGTGATTCCGCAAAATGCATATTAAATTAATAAGCGTTTATGAGTTTAGAGTGCGCACTCGTAATAAATTAAGGTTAGGATTTATTTCTAACCAGTTGATTTATTTATGTAGCTGAAGACTGCTAGGTATTCACTTTTGTCGGTTTAATTGTGTTATTTTACTAATGATTGTGAATGCTTCAGTTGATGTGTAGAGATAGCAGCAGTGGCGGAGGAAAGCATTAGAGTCTAGCAGGTTTTCGACCTTTCGAATATATTTTGATAGGCGCCACGCCTATATTTTGTTATGTCTACGATTATTTATTATTATTTTGTATGCGCTTATGCGCCTGGATATGTTATTTTTATTTGGACATTGAGATTGGGCGTGCCAGACTCTATGGGCACCGTCCATTAGCTTTATTTTCCTATTTTTGGTAGAAAGCAAACTCAAAAGCTAAAAGCTTGTCATATTTTTGTAATTGGGCTATTTTTTAGCATAAAGATTGGAAATATACATTAAATACATGCTTTGTGAAGCGCTCACACAAGGCATGGGGGAGATTGAACCCAATTTGTCTCTTGTCTCATGTCGTGCTTGCTTTTACATTGGTTTTTGTGCTAAAAAGTAGAGTACTTTGTTCTTGGGGACCTTCCGGGATTCACCACGTGAGCTATCTGCGTCCGATCTGCGCACCATTTCTATCTTATATGACCCCAAAACACTCAATGAGAACCCCAAATTTCATTATTTTTATAAAAACTGCAACTTATGGGTTTTGCATGTTCAGGGAAATTTTATTATATCATTATATTTTTTTATTTTCTTTCATATTTCAGAGAGAATGCAACATAGAAAATCGATACCAATCATTCTCAAGCAATTTCTTCAACCACTTATCATCAAACAAAAGAAAAGATCACTTACGCATGATTTTCAAGGCTCATATCTCACAGACAGGAGGCCACCACTGACGCTTCTTCTTTGCCGTTGATCCACCCTCTTAGCCTGATCTACATCCTCCATTGCTCCAGCATCATCATTTGCTCCGAATTTGTCATCACAACCCTCCCTCTTCTCTCTTGAATTGATGCATACGAACAACAAAGAGGAGAGAGGAGAGAGAAAGACTAAACAATCAAATTTCTTAATCCTCCATAAAAATAAAAAAAATTATAGCCATCTCCTTCCTCTCTTTTTCTAGATTAAGAATCTCTCTCTCTCTCTCTCTCTCTCTCTCTCTCTCTCTCTCTCTCTCTCTCTCTCTCTCTCTCTCTCTCTCTCTCTCTCTCTCTCTCTCTCTCTCTCTCTCTCTCTCTCTCTCTCTCTCTCTCTCTCTCTCTCTCTCTCTCTCTCTCTCTCTCTCTCTCTCTCTGAAATTTCCACAAACAAAGAGGCATCGAGTAGATTTGGAGAGGGCGCGAAAAAATATGTGCCTCCCTATCATCAGTTTTTTTGGTTATTAGGATTTGTTTAATAAGTCTAAGGTTATTAATCTTTAAAATAACCAATTCGGCTTTTTGTATTCACACTATCCTGGAAGTGGATACTTTGATTTTGGGTGGGCAAATGGACTTGGATTCGAGATCCGTCTGGACAATGGCCTTGCAGCATTGAAATCCATCAACTCTGCCTTCGTCATGCACTTTTCGGTTCTCGAATCTAGTAGCTACTTTACAATGCCAAACCTTGTGCGGATAAAATGGGGGTTAAACGACCTTCAATCGACAAACTGAGACTTGCTTTGGATTCCTAACATCGAAATATATCTAGTAAAACTCCAACTTGGCTATCTATCACCATTTGATTTTTCATGAAAATTTGGTCTTTAGCGCTTCTCGTACACTTCTTGCTCCACAAATGGCCTCAAATGTTTCAAGCACAGCTCAAAATTGGCTCCTAAAATCTAGCTCTCATTAGCAACCACGAGATAGGGTGACTCAGCCTATCGAATCCCACGAACAGATCTACACATGCATAACCACAAAGAGCATCAAGCTGATACAAAAAATGCACAACAAAACATTCACCAGCTCTCACCCTACCCCTTGACAAAATCAAGGCATGTAAATCCACAAGGGATAGGCCCAGCATAATCTGATAGAAATCTAGAGTGAGTCTCTAACCAACTACTCAAACACAGACTAGCTAAAAAGCTTAGAGAGGTCATCCTAGTGGTGGTCTAAACTACCTACCTAGCTTAGGACAACTAGACCAGGACCTCCTACTAGGCGAGGACTCCTATAGCCTAGTCATCATATTCTTCTAATAACATATTTTTCATTTAGGGTTTCCATACTTGTGCATGTAAAAAGGAGGGAGTTGAGCATAGAGTGACCTAAGAAGAATAGGGCATTGGCCTTCAAGTCTTGACTCAGTACCCAAGCACCTACCAAGCTTTCGCGAGGCGACACTTAATTCTTTTTTAACACTCAATTTTTTTTTCACTCCAACCTTCCTTATCTTTTCATTTCTTTTTGGCTAGCTGCTACCCCTAGGAAGACAAGGCATCGGCCCTAGGTCTGCTAACTTGTCACCAGGAATCTACCAGGCCTTTGCAAGGCGATAATCAGCCGCTTGTAGGAAATTTCTTCCTTTTCCTTTTCCTTTTTCTTATTAAGGGGTTAGAACCCCTTTTCATACACCTCTGTAATTTTTATTTTGAGAGAGATTCAAAACTTGCTATTCTCTTGATAATTTGGCAAGCTTCTCTAATTGCCTCACACTAGCAAGGATTCCTAGGACAGCTACCTAGTAAGCAGGCATGATAGGGTCACAAGGACTACCCTCTAGCATAGGTCTTTAGCACTTGACAATGTCCTAATAAGAGGTAGAAAACTACTCAAATATCCCCCAGATATACCTAACCAAAGCCCCATGACTTCATGGCTTGATTGCCGGTCCCCAACAACCGAAAGAAATTAAACCATACATACACATATAACATTATCTGCTTAAGAAGAAAAGATGCGAAAAGGGGACGAAACCACTTGGAATGGCCAAAAGAAGCTCCTCCATAGCAAAGGCTCCCTTTAGTGACTTCGTCAACTTGTATGATGCAATCACTAAAGTAGAAAACCATTAAACGTACCTATACCAAATAGACATATGGCCCTCTTAGCCTAAGGAAATATCACAGTTCACACGTAATAAACTGGCCCTCATTTCCTAAAGCAATAAATCATTTAATCTCGACAAAAACCGGCCATGTTGGCCTAATGGAAATCAAGCATTAAAAACCTAAAAAGAATCAGCCCACTTGGCCTAATGTAATCAAACAAAACAGCTCGTATATATTCCCCCATTTTAAGTCTTGCTAATATACAACAAGATGCTCCGTCCTAAGGTGGAAATAGGGCTCCTGCCCTAAACTAAATGCATCATATTGTGACCCATGCCTCCTGCATAAGTAGCAAGAGGTGTACGCATAACATGTTGTCTGACCAACCTATGGGCCCAAGATAGCAAAGGCAAATGGATCTCAGCCACTCTTTGCATCACCCATACTAGCCATCACCTGCCATAAAGGGCATGTTCTGATAAAGGCCCCCATAATCGATCCGATCCTATCTCATCATTAATAGAGATATCCAAACTAGGACCACAATTGAAGAAAATGTCTTCTTCATAAGCAAAATTTGCTAATGAGTCCGCAAATTGATTCCAATAGCATGGAACCAGCTGAAGAGACACTCTCTCGAACCCGTCAAGTATTGTCATAGTAGTGCGATAATACATAGAAAGAATGGGATTTCATACTGTGTAAGTCCCATTTAGTTGGTTCAATACCAATTGGGAATCCCCCTTTACTAACAACAGACATATACCACCTTTCTTAGCAATATTCAGGTCCATGATTAAAGCTTTGTATTCTGCAATGTTATTGGTAAATCCATCACCGAGATAAATAGCTAATTTCATCACGACTCTACGTCGAGGATCTCTAATAACTACCCCTATACTCCCTTTCTTGGTGGGACTCCTAGATGCTCCATCAAAGTATGATGTGTACGTCCACAATGGGTTCACATCGCCAATCATCGTCACGTCTACTCATAATTATGATAGTCAAAATTTAGCATATTCAAAGGATGTATTGAAGGCTCCATCCCACCTTCTTCATTGAATATAAAAGGGATTCTTGTCAAAATTCGTAAGCAATGATGATAAAAGACTTTGATTTTCTAGACAAATGATCTGTCCCCTTGCTCAATCACTTTATATCCTTTACTCCACCAGATAAGCTTTCCCTGATGATATCGCTACTCCAACTACAAGTGTTCCAAGTAAGGAATAAGTCACCCCATCAACCAATATTTTCTCTTGCAGGTTTTTTATTAGCCCTGCATTGACTTGCAAGGTATTTATTTCATTAGTGCATTTAGAAATAAGAAGGTTTGATCTTATTAAGATTAACCTTATTTTAAAATTCCACTCCCTCAAGATCATTCAGTAATGCCGTAGGCTTATTTTTCCATATTCTTACGATCTTGTAGGGACCATCCCATTTGGGCTCAATTTTTCCTAGAAACAGTTCTTAACGTGCATCATAATATAGCACTAACTATCCCTTTTTAAAGGTGTATTTCATCACTTTTAATCATGTAACTGCTTCATCCGACGCTTAGCCACTCCTTGGTGCAATAGACTTTGCAATTTTAGCTCATCCAAGTGGGCCAAAGTTGTAAAGCACTCGAAGAGTACATCCTCATCACCCAAAGAATGATTGATTGCGAATCTTATGGTCGGCAACTCAATCTCTAAGGGAAAAACACACTCCTCCCCATAGACTAACTTGAACATGGTGTGGCTAGTGGATTGTTTAAACATCATGTTATACGCCCACATCGCCACATATAATTTCTTATCCCAGTCTTGCTTATTTTCGAATGCTATTTTTGATAAAATACCAACAAGCTACTTATTAGTACTTTCAACTTGCCCATTTACTTGTGGGTTTAAGGAGTTGTCTTATTGTGCTTAATTTTCCATGCTTTAGTCACGCTTTTAATCATCGTATTTAGGAAATGGGTTTCACAGTCCGATACTAATTCTTTTAGCATACCAAATTGGCATATGATTTGCTCTAGTAGGAAACTAGCAATCTCTTTTGCATCGTCCTTCCTCGTCACTCATGCTTTTGACTTTGTAAAATAAACAGTCGCCACTATGATATATCTCTTTTGTGTAGAAGACAATGGGATAATAGGACCCAAAAGTTGATGCCCCACTTCTCAAATTGAAGTATAGATAGAATTGGGATAAGTGGTCACTTTTTATTCTCCCTATTGTCATGTCATTGACAAGTATCACATCTCTTAACGTACTCGAATGCAACTTGGAAAATAGATAGCCACAATATCCAGCTCTTGAAGCTTTTTGGGTAGTTATCCATCTAGAAAAAGGCCCTCCTCAAGCAAAGTCATGGCACTCTTCCAAAATGAATGGAACCTCATCATGCATCACACATCAGTGATAGATGTCATCAACCCCTGCCAATATAGTGTTCCTACAATCTAGGAAAATTTCAAAGCCTGCTGTCTAATTTTCCTCTTTTCTAATTTTGATAAACTGGCACCAATCTCTCCTATTGATAAGTAATGTGTGATAGCAGCATACCAAGATGGAATTGAAGTCGTATCAATTTAAACATTTCCTCAAGATCACTTCCTTCAACTAAAGTCTCTTTCAACTCCCCAAAATCCACAAGGCATTCCACAATACCCTACATCTTTGGTGGCTTACTTCTTATCTCATAATCGAATTCTTGCAAAGTGATTAACCACTTTGCTAAACGATCAGGCAGTTGTAGCTTGTTCATTAGTAGTCTAAGCCCCTCCGCCTTCGTATAGAAAACTACCTTCTCATAGAGGATGTAATGCCTAAAATTTTTTGTCGCAAATACCATTGCAAGGCATAACTTATCCATGTAGGTGTAATTGATTTCTGATATGCCCAACTTTCGACTAGGAAAAGTGATTGGATAATACTATTTTTCCTCCCAAATTTGGGATAAATCACAGCTGATACTATGCATGGTGGTTGCTGAAAATATATAGAATACTAAGCCCCTTTTAGGTGCTTTTAAAATCGGTGCTTTTACTAGCTCTTGTTTCACATCATCAAAAGCTACCTTACAAGGGTCACTCCATTCAAATAGACAACTAAAGTATAATAGATTCGTTAGTGGCAATGTTCTCTCTGCCAGGGCATTTATAAACCTCTAGTAGTACCTTACAGATGATAGAAATGTGTATACTTCTTTCAAAGTGTGTGGCAGATTCATGGTGACTATGACCTTGATCTTTTCAGGGTCAGTTGCAATCCCTACTGAATTGACCACATGGCCTAGTAATAGCCCATAAGGCACCCCAAAGACACACTTCTATAGGTTAAGAGCTATGCAAATTTGTCTGCAACACTCAAAATACTTTCTTAAAATAATCAATTTCCTTTCTCTTATGGTGGTTGCTCCCAGGTCATCAATAAATACTTTCAACTCCTCTCGGGAGATGTCACCAAAAGTCTTATATATTGTTCGTTGCCATGAACTAGGTGCATTGCATAAACCAAAGGCCATCACATAGTATGCAAAGGTGCCAAAGATAGTAATGAAAGTTTTTTTAGCTTATCTTCTTCTACAATTTCCATCTGGTTATATCCCGTGAGGCAATCCATAAACGAATATATTTCTCTACCTGCTAACTAGTCCAAAATTCGGTCAATTAAGAGCAATAGGTAGTAGTCCTTAATTGTCTACTTATTCAATTCTCTAAAGTCTATGCAAAGTTGCTATGCAAAGTCGGATTTGATTATTTTTCTTCTTCGTGATAACAATAGGTGAACACCATTCAATATGCTGAACAGGGAAGATCAAACCAGCTTGTCACAATTTTTATAACTCCTCAAATAGCCCATCCCTCAATTTGAAAGGCATATGCCTTACTTTCTGACACACAGGACAGCTGCCTTCCTTTAGAGGAATGGTATGAATAGCCACGCTGGGAGGAATACCTCTCAGCTCATCATAACTCCAAGCAAAAATGTCATGAAACTCTTGGATAAGGGACACGTAGTCCTCCCTTTCTTCCACACTGAGCATGGACCCTAATTTAATTGGCAGTGAATCATTTGGTATACCAAGATCAAGCTCAATCACATCTGGGTCTCTTATTTGATCTTGAGGCTCTATTGGCTCATGCAGAGTTATTTTGGTAGATGTCCTCTGTAGTGGACCCTTATTTTGATTCATCACTTTTTGACAAAGTCTCACTAGCAGATACATCTTCTAATATCTCTAACTCCATAGAGGATAGAGGAGCTCTCTCACTTTGAGGAGACTTAGGGTAAGCGTCTACTACTAGATGATTAGCACCTCTACCAAATATAAATCAACCAGTAGGTATATCCACTTAACAGTTGGATCGCAAGATCCATGGCCTTCCTAACAATACTTGATAGCTTATGCCATCCTGCAAACCTAATAACCCTAAAGTTCATAGTGCAATCCACACTCGCAATGGTCACAAGGACTTTGGTGATACAACCTTTAGATTGTCGCAATTTGTCATCAGCCATTCGTAGAATTGTGGAGGTGTCTTTTTGGATTGCTAAACCTAGTCTCTCAATCATTTCTGAACTCACAATGTTAACAAATGATCCTGTATCTATGATAGCATGATCTACTAGTATTCCATCAACATAGGCTACAACCTTTGGGCGATGTTTTTAAACGTGCTCCCACCAATCATCTCCTACTCACGCTATGCTCAAAGGTTCCACGATATACCCAGTACGCACGATCTTTTTAAATTCCTTATGCACTCCTGCAGAAGATAGCTTAATCAACTGCAAGAGATTTACGTCTGATTTAAATTCACAAAGAGAGCTTGCCAAATCGAATTCCTAATAATTCGCTAGAGCTCTCTTCTCTTGCCAGAGCATTCTCTCTTTTTTTCGTTGAACTAACTTTGGTACTTCCTTCTTAGCTTTTTCTTTTCTCCTTGGTAATTCTTTATTCTTCTTGGCATCAACTCTACTCTCTCAAGGTTTTAAAGGTCCCCCTTCCATGTTGGGGTTTAAGGACTTGCATCCCTTTGTCATCTTACTTAGGGTTTCCATCAATAGGTTTTATATTATCTTTGTCGCCTTCTCTACCCTTTTGATCGCTCGTAGAAGCTTCAATGCCACTAACCCGTACAGCCTCAATGAGGCTAACTCCACTGCTACTAGGCAACTCCTCTATAGTAGCCTTACCTCTTTAAAGTATTTGTTTTGGCCCATCATCTCGCTAAAGATTGTTCCCTTGCGCATGATGGTTAACAGGACCTGGCTGTGCACTACCTTGTTGGAGAGAGCTAATCTTACTCCAATAGGTGGAAGCCAAATGATCGAGCTTCCCACAAATATCACATTTAACATTTGGACAATTTCCAGGGTAGTGCTAGTCGCCACACCATTTACAACTAAATCTTGAAGGTGCACACTCTTTAGGGCGTCGACTTCCTATCAAATTTTGTTCTTTTTAAAAAAAATTGACATCAACAGCTGTTTGTTGATATTGTTCAAAAATCATATCAGTGTAGTGCTTCATCATATCCTTAACTTCGCTAAGGACATTCGATGCACTTGACTCATAGCCATGATCGTCTATTGGTTGTTTCATTGGCCTCCAACATTTGGTGGAGCCATCTAACTAGCCATAGGCATAGTCACACTAGGAGGAGCTAGCAATAAAGGCACATTTTGGACCATGCTTCCTCTCACATTTGAGTTATTCATAGCTATCCCTTGACTTCCGTTTCCATTGGTCAATGCCAAATTATTTCTAGAAACTAGACCCATATTAAGATTGGTTTGAGAGGAATAGGCCATTTGTAGTTGGGATTCTACTTATTGTGCTCGTCTTATGGCAGTGTCTACATCCGGCAAAGTGACACTACTCAACTGCACCTGAATGTTGAAATCTAGACCATGCAAAAAATATTCCAGTTGGGAAATTACTGGAATAGGGATAGAGGCTTGTAATTTGTGAAAGACCTCTTTTAACTTCTTGGCATATACTCAGATATCCTCATGTGGCTCTTGACATGTCACATTTAGTACACGTAGCCAATATTGACCACCCCTTTCAAGGGAAAACTCCCTTCGAAAGGCTTCAAAAAAAAAAATTCAATAGTGGTTATGGTTCTGGCCTCTAGGCCATGATACCATATGGCAGCTCTTCCTTTGAGAGTCATGTTAAAGAACATCATTAAATGTCCTTCATCTTGGATATGACTGTTGAACAACAACATTTGAAACTCTCTAATGTGGAGCTTCGCATCTTCCTCCACTAACCCATTAAAGATGGGTAGGGGGAAACCTAAAGCTAGCAAATCCGTCATTCCAGCAGTTATAGCACTAGGTTGTGCTACCATGGTAACAACCGTATTCGCTACAGGGGTTCAAACAACCGGGACTATAGCTCCACTCGAAGTGGAGAGACTAATTGGAGGGGGGAAAGAACTAGAACTTCCTCCCCCTAACGGACAATGTGCTGAGCTAGGGTTATTAAGACCCTGCCCTAGCAAAGATATTGGGCCCCTCCTTGCTTTTGGAGCTCCGATTGATAGTCTTGTGAGTCTAGCTCACTAATCTTTGGCATACACTAAAGAATAGGTTCCACTCGACCAAGGCGCAAAAAGCGCCACTTGTAGGCAACTCCTAGAAAATGCACCACCTGTCGGGACCTAAAATAGGCCCGACACTAGCTATAGGCACTAGTCGGATCTCTTTAACACTCACAAGATAGCCCCACACGGCCTTACAGCCAACAGCATCCAAGGGACACACTACCCTAATCACTACTATAGATATTGCATTTGTAGTGAAACGTAGTCCAATGATTGCCCTTCTCTACTCCTCAAAGGGAGATCCCATACATCTTGGTATAATATACCATGTAACACAAACGTAAAGAAGGCAACCCTCCGGCTAAATGTTGTGGCCCCACTACAGTCTCCTACACCGAGAGGATTGGCCCCTCAATGCACTGCTCTAACATAAAGAACACACGAAGAGTCTCCACTCTTATATATTTTAAATGATCCACGAGATTCGATATTTCCTTACCAAGCTTTCCCCAAGAAACCATTCATCTACCCTACAACTCAGGTTTCCTTACACTCCACATAGATCATTGTTTGGAAAGCAATTGCAATGCGTCCAAGTTTGATACCATGTTATCCTCAATGCAAGTATGGATGACCATTATGCTCAAGAACTTTATCATTAGAAACTAGCTAGGTGAAGTGCAAAAACAACCCTTCAATGATTTTCCAACTAAGCGTACGTGTGGTGTTGATAGAGACTAGCACCCAATTTCTTCGCGCTACTAGTCTCCTTAACTCAAATGATAATTCATCCTATATGTTATGCATAGATAAATAGATCAAAATTTAAATCATTTTCAGCAACTAACCACTTTCACAAACCCTCTTCCCTCCTACCGTTAAGATTTTACATTCGTTGGGTAGGTATAGGGTTCATTTTTATGTAATTTTTCATTTAAAAATCGATAAAAACATACTATCACATAGAAACAAGGCTTGCTGAGGCTTGATCCTCATGCTTCAACCTTGTTATATGCTTACAAATATAAATTGTATTTTTTTCTAAATTTTTAAGTGCAAAACCTAATTTTTTCCATTTATTTCTTCATAAAAATGTGGTATTTCAAATTATGAGTTCTTACTGATCAAGGACACTCAACATCATTTTCATATCCATTTCTATCCAATATGACCCCAAAATACTCAACGAAATCCCCAAATTCTATTATTTGTATAAAAAGTGTAACTTACGGGTTTTGTGTGTTTAGGGAAATTTTATTATATCATTATCTTTTTTGGTTTTTTTTCATATTTTAGAGAGAATGCAACATGGAAAATCAATACCAATCATCCTCAAGCAATTTCTTCAACCACTTATCATCAAACAAAAGAAAAGATCACGTATACATAGAAACCGCGATTTCGAGGCTTATATCTCATAGACGAAAGGCTATTAACACTTCTTCTTTGCCGTTGATGCACTCTCTCAGCCTAATCTATGTCTGCCATTGCTCCAGATTCTTCATCACAACCCTCCCCTTCTCTCTTGAATTGATGCATATGAACAACAGTAAAGAGGAGAGAGGAGAGAGGAGAGAGGAGAGAGGAGAGAGGAGAGAGGAGAGAGGAGAGAGAAAGACTAAAAAATCAAATTTCTTAATCATGTATAAAAATCATCAAAATTATAGCCATCTCTTCCTCTCTTTGTCTAGATCGAGAACTCTCTCTCTCTCTCTCTGTGGAATTTCCACAAACAAAGAGGCATCAAGTAGATTTGGAGAGGGCGCAAAAAAAATGCGCCCCCCCTCTATCGTCAGTTTTTTTTTTGTTATTAGGCTTTGTTTAATAAGCCTAAGGTTATTAATATTTAAAATAACGGGTTTGACTTTTTATGTTCACACTATCTTGCAAGTGGATATTTCAATTTCGGGTGGGCAAATGGACTTGGATTCGAGATCCATCTAGACAAGTGGCTTCGCAGCATCAAAATCCATCAAGTTGGTCTTAGTCGGCACTTTCTGATTCTTAGATCTAGTAGCTACTTTATAACACCAAACCTTGCAGGGATTAAATGGGGGTCAAACAACCTCCGATCGATGAACCGAGACTTGCATTGGATTCCTGATGTCGAAATGCATCTAGAAAACTCCAGCTTGGCTATTTGCCATTGTTTGATTTTTCATGAAAATTTAGTCTTTAGCACTTCCCGGGATTCGCCACTATTTGATTTTTCATGAAAAATTAGTCTTTAGCGCTTCCCGGGTACTTCTTGCTTTAAAAATGGCCTCAAATGCTTCAAACATGGCTCAAAATCAGCTCATAAAATCCAGCTCTCACCTAATTCTAAAACTTGAACCTTTTTCAAATCATACTTCTCAACGCATGCTTTAGCTATAACTCTTACCTATGCCCCTCCATCAATAGGCCTCACCTATATTTTGGTTCTTGCACCAAACATTTGCAATAGGATATTAGGCAAGTCTTCAACACTTAAAACTCTACTTGTTCCTTTTTTCCTTTCTCTTGCCTAAGGATTTATAGGTTTCTTCCATTGACCATGCATTTTGGAAGACAATTCCATTAACTACGAAAATGTGGTATTAGCTTTCCTTCCCATCATGTCTCTTCTCAAGTCATAATCTTCCTTACCCTCTCCTAATGGAATATATGTGGCATGATAGTGTATCCTCAGAGCCCTTGGTTTAATTTTCCCTCTCTCCCTTTTCCCCTTTATTAGCTTTTCTCCCTCTTTCCTTACCTTATCAATTGGTCATTACTAGATCCTTCTCTTTTTATCAACATCCTTCTCTTTACAGTGGACACGACACCCACTATTTCTATAATTTCTTCCTTCTTTTCAATTACTTTGTCACTCAAGTCCTCAACCTTCATCTCATCCTTCTTTTCTATTGTGATACAACTGATAATTTTTCTCATTTTCTCTTTTGATGTTGATCTAGGATCTTGGGAAGAGAATAGATCCTTGATTTCAATACCAAAGTCATTTTGTCTATTTGGAAAGTTCCTAGGGAGTTGGTACATATCACCTCTACCTCTTTGTGGGTAGGGACAATTTGGTCTTACATGGCCTTCTCCATAATTCCAACATTCAATGGGTCTCCTATACCAACCTCTCCCATATTCTCGTCCATTCCCCCCTCTACCTACACCTTGGTATCCTTAGCTTATTGGTCCAATTGGTCCTCCACTTCCTCGTGCAATTGGACTTCCTCTCTCTATAGGTATTCTCTCATCATGTTTAATCTCATATTTTAAAATAGTCCTATTAATGGTCAATAGCCTCTAGGACACTTGTGTTTCTTGATTTGGAGTTGGTTGATATATTTTTCCATTTTGTCCCCAAAACCCTTTCTCTTGTTTCTACTTGTGGTGCTTCCTCTCTTGGTCTCTTTTGCATTTCTTTATCTTCCTCTCTTTCTCAATTGCAACCCTCACTGTTTCCTCAAAAGTGTCTAGCTCCTTTATTTTGAATTTGGTATTTTTTTCCCTATGCATCTTTTCCACAAAGTATTATTTTTAACAAGAGTGGTGCTCTCTCCCTTCACCTAAGGATGCATTCCATAATTTCCACAATATTTAAAACTCAAATGCAAAATCTTTTATGCCCACTCCTTCATTCAAATGACCTTGTTCAATCCTTTTCCACAACACTTGAGATGTGCCCCCCCCCCCCCCAAAAAAAAAAAACCCATTCAAGAAAGTAAGTTTCTGTGAATATGAAACTTAATAGGTAGGTCTAGGATCCTCTGAGTTATATATAGCCAAGATCTATTTTCTCTACAAATCTTTGTGCATATTCACCCTTAGTCCCATGATATTCTAGAAATAGAAAGACATTATGGCTTTTTCTCTTTGGTCACCTAGAAGACAAAGTCAAAACACCTTCAACCCTCCTCACTGGGGGCACCAAAAAAATATGTTAGATGATTAGTGAGATGAGAACACCAAGCCTAGTATCCAACATGAAGAGAAAAGGAGGATTGGTTAATGGTTAGGGTTTGACTTAGGCTTCTATGAAAGGAGAAACTTTCCAAGACTTTCAAACTCTCAAGCCTCTTATAGTAGTTGAGTTGAATACCATCACCTCAATCTCTTATACAATCCCCTCATAAAACCAAGAAGTCAAAGGCCTCAATCTATCATAGAATGATCAAGTCCCAACTCAAGGAAACCTTTCTCTACTAGAAAAGATCACAAAAGAACTTTTCAATCATGCAAAGTGTTAGCAACTCAACACTTCCATGAAAACCTTCTAAAGAGCTTGAAAACCCTAGAAATCTTCTTCCTTCTTCCAACTATGTTCATGAAACCAAAAGCGCAAGACCCAAAGCCCAAAAACACCATTCATCCACTCAATTGTGCTCTATGGAATATAATACTCTTGATTATTTTGAAGACAACTTGTTAAAGGAATCATTTCAAAATCTCAAGATTTCAAACTCAAAGCTTTAATAAGAAATATTACTTCTTGCAAACCAAAGAACAAGCATGAAATCTTGTGAGTATTTTTAAATCAAAATTTTCAATCCTTCAAGGTGTACTATAAACCAAGATTCAAGAATCTCAAGGATCATATTATAAGTGCATGATCACCGTGTCTTAAATTTGTGTGAAGGAAAGGGCACAAACCAAGAGGGTTATACTTGAAATGTCTCTCACACATTCTCTCTAATGAAATTTGCAACGAATCATTTTGATCTTTTGATAAATGGATCACAATTCTAGCTAGCAAAGCCATACACCAAGAAAAAAGCTTTTATGACCCCAAGAAACCAAACACAAGATCCAAATTCATACCACCATACTCTTAATTCATGTAGCACCATCAAGATACTTGTTAGTTTTTGAAGAACCAAACAAGGGAGTTATCACATAACTTCATGGTCACATTTAGTGGAACTAATGGAAAAGTTATTCCTTAGGCAAACATTTCCCATTTATGTTTAGAATTTCAGCATTGAAAAGAACATTAAAAGCATGCTATTTTTAAGACCCTTAGGTTATGTTCACCACAACAAGGTCTCTGGATTTAAAAACTTCATATCCTTTTCACAAGCAAACTTTTCAAGGAAATATTTCAACAATAATTCAAATCACCAAACTTTTAGGGAAAAACTCTTGTAAAAATATGCATTCCCTCATCTCAAATTTTCACATGAACAATCTATGATAGGGACTTTCTTATGTTTAATCATGGAAGTTTATTCACATCAAATTTGTGCTTCTTTTCAAAAAAATCATAAGATGAAATTCTCAAGTTGAGCTTTCAATTTAAGGGAATGGTATGAAAATTTAATATGAAGCCTAAAGTTATACAAAATTTGAAAAAATATGTTTTCAAAATTCAAAAATTTATTTTCATGCTTTTGTACCATAAAAATACATTGTCCATTCGAATAAGAGAGAGAAAGTTGATAACAAGACTAGAAATAAAAACTTAGGAGAGTGGAAGGAAGATGATTTGACTTCCTTATCAAAAGGAAAAAAATGAAAAAAAGGAGAGGTACAATAGATAAATGATTAAGCTTGATGCATGGGCTTGTCACTATCTTGTTACTCTTCTCTTCATGATTGGAGAGAGAAAGGAATGCTGCCTATGGAAAATTCTCATTAAATGATTTCCCTTTCCTAAGAATCCCCTTCAAACATAATGAGTATTTTGGACCTTCTCTCTCCTTGTGCTCTCACAATTGATGGTCACTTAAAAAATGTAGAATCCAAACTTCTTTTTCGTGATTAGATAACCCCTTTTTATATTTGTTTTTTATTCTCTTCTCCCTTTGAGCATGTTTACCTCCAGGGGGTTTCTCATGGATATATGTATGTATCATGTGGGTTCAAGATAATAGATTTTTTAAATACCATTTTAATATGTTTTTTATATACAAAAGGGTGTAATATAAAGCGATTATTTACATATTGAATAAAAAATGTTGTGTTTTATTCATAGAAAATTCTTAGATTAAGATATGTATAAATAGGCCTTGAACGCACGTGATATAGAGAATATGCATATAGAGTGGCTCTTGAGATGTTTATACATGTCATGCATGAATTATCATGCCTTGCCAAATACCCACAACTCCTTTTACCATTTTGTTTTTTGTTTCTCTCTCTTTATTGATTAGCACTCACTTCAAAGATTTCTTTAGGATATAATAAGGATAGAGTGAAAGAGAAATGTCCAAAGGTTTTACAACATAGTGTTATTTGAGAAGCTAGGGTATATTAGAGAATTGATCTACATGTGAATTCACATAAAAGTTCTTTTGATGAGACCTGGACCCTTCGAATTGCGCTAAAAAACTTCCATAAAATGATGTGGTTTTTCTAGAACAAGTATGGATAGAGAACATCATGAGTGTCTAGACTTCCATGTGCCTTCAAAAAAATGTATTTATTTGAAAAAATCACCATCTTGAGTGCTTGCTCTAAAATTCTTCCTTCTTCTTTGTTAATTGCTATTAAATCTTATTATACATTCTTTGCCCTTCATGTCTTTAAAACCTCTTTTGTGATTTGGTATGCATGGTTCTCCTATTTAAAAAGCATACTTGTTATGCTCACACACACATGCTATTCTAATAAGTGCAACTCCAAAATCATTGAATGCAAGCCAAACATTCGATGATCGTGTGCCAACTTTTTATGCTCTGAAAAGAAGTATCCATGTCCCCTCTCTTTTGTGTGTTTGTGCCATGTGCATCAATGCAAAATAAATAAATATCATTTATCTCTCAACTCACCTCTCAAAAAATGAATGAAACTCCTCTCCACCCATCACCCTCACCAAAACCACTCAAAACTTGGCCTTTCGTAATGAGTCAATCAAAGAACCCAAACTCACTGTTGATGATGGCCTTATTGACCCTCCATGTACCTATCAAAAGGTTAGAACCTTTGTTGAACTTAGTGTGCAGACAATCCATGCTTTGATGAAATACTATAATTAGGAATCCATAATATGCAATGAAAGTTGTTTATCGAAACTAAGTGTTGGTGTTAGTTCCATATGCACACTTAGTTCCTTGTTAGCTCACCATCCTTTATACACCATTTCCTCACCTCTCATCTTGGGAAAAAAATCTCCTCTCTACCTCCCCAATCACATCTCTCTAATGATGGCATTGACGATCATTAAAAACTCTTCTCATTGAATTATGAAACCTTCATATCCCTCAAAGCTCACCCCATACTCATAAATTCTCTCACCCCCTTGTTCCCAATGAGTGGCAACATCCTCGAATGTGCATTTGTTGAAAAGATTGTGCTCATTGATGGTGCATTTTATCTTGTGGATGTGCTATTAAGGTGTAGAAAATATGATAAGAGTTTAATGCATGAACATTCATCTTCTTAATGTCTCAAGTTTCATCCATGTAGTTGCATAAGAGTCATTCTTCCAACCCAAAAACTTCACAAAAACCCCACAACATGAAGAACACAAGATAAGAACATGATCATTACTCTAAACAACTCATTAGATGACCATACTTGAAGTACCACTAGGAAATTGTTTAAAAAACCTTTTAGATGTTCTTCCTCCTCCTTTTGAGTACATATTAATAGAGGAGCTCAAGTTAGTGTGAATACTCAAGCTTGTGTAGAAAAGTTTGGTCTTCGAATTATTGCCGGATCAAGGTTTCAAATCAAGCTTGCTAATCATGCTAAGGTAAAGTGCCTAGGTATAATTCAAGACTTGGAGGTCAAAGTCTATGGTGTAAACATGAAAATCAATTGTTATGTTATGCCAACAAGGTTGGGGGCTTTTCCTCTTATTCTTGGTAGACGTTGGCTTAGAAAGGCAGGTGCAATACAAGATTGGAATAGAGGAACCATAACAATCTATGATCCTAGAGGAATAGCAAGAAATTTTGACATGGCTTCAAGGAAGGAATTGGTGAATGAGAATAATAGTGAAGAGGATGAAGAGGAGGAGGAGGAGGAGAGTGATAGTATTGAGGACGATGATAGTGAGGATGAGAATTTTGAGAGTGATTCTAATTGAGAATTTTCATCACTTATAGTAGAGATAGTAAAAGAGAAAGGAAGAGGAGAAAAAATCTTAGATCCTCTAAGTCCTAAGAGGTGGGGAGAGATAAGAAAGTCATTTTTGTTTAGGGGATTATGAGAGCCAAGATTGGCTTGAGGATTCTACGAGTGAAATGAGTAATCTTAATAGACCTGAGAGTTTAAGAGAAAAATAGAGAATTGAGGAGGATCTCTTGAGACTTTTAAAGGATCATGAGGGGGAGGCCTTGGAAATCAGAAGATCTAATGATGAAGTTGAGGATTTGGATTTGTTGCCTACTAAGATCGATTTGGTTGAGTGTGGAAGTGAACTTCTAGATGTAGAGGCTAATCAAGAGATTGTTGAGGTTATGGATTCTGACTCTTCTGTTTGTGACTCAATTGAGTCTTGTTTGGTTTCTTGTGAGTTGGCTAATGATGGTTTGTTTGGTGACAATAGCTTCGAGAGGCTTCTATTTGTGATGTTGTTGATGTTGTTTCAAGTTGACCTAACCTCATACTTCTTGATATTTATGCTGATGCTTGTATGGCTAATTTAGGCAATAATGAAGAAGAGAAAACTTTGTTAAATGATTTGGAAGTTTTTTTATGTTCTCATAGTATTGTTGATGGTTTTTATAATGACCTTGATTGGGGTTTTAAGGATCATGAGAGTGACATTGACGAGAATATGAGAAGAAATTTTAGTAAGGCTTTGAAGAGAATTGAAACATTAAGAGAAAAGAGATCTAAAACTAGGGAGAAGGAGTTGGAAGGTGATTTTGAGGCGGTTGTTGAGAATTTTTGGGAGCTAAGGAGTATTTGGATGAGGTTATTGACTCGAACTTGTTGCCTTATGATGATATTAATGACTTGGAAGTTTTTAAAGTTTCTTGTGATGATTTTCTTGGGGTTTGTTGTGAGGATGTTATGAAAAGTGTGTAAGAAGCTGGGAATAAGGACTTAGTGTAAAATAATATTGATATTATGCCATGTCACACTAACATTGGTATAAAAGGAGAGGACATGTAATTTTTCATATCGTTTTGACACATTAATACAATTACTATCCTTCTCTCCCATCTTGCTCACAGCTTCCATGGCTTCTCTCTCTTTCCTATATTTCTCTCTCTAAATCCAGCCTTTCTCTCTCCTCATCACTCTCTTTCTCCCTCTTCATGCAGTCTTTCTCTCTCTTCTACAGTCTTTTCTCTCCTCTTTCTCTCTTTCTAGTTCTCTCTCTGACAAGTGGTGTCAGAGCATTGGTCTTTGATCCATTTTTCCCTTCTATTTTTCAATCTTATTTTCTTCCATCAAAATCAATTTCAGACAAGTATTGTACAAGACAGTGACCAGTGGAGTGCTCCAGACCATGTACAGTTAGTAAGAGACTACATTTGGAGATGTCCAAGGTCAGATATGGCAGAGGATGGCTAAAGTGGTAGGTCGTCATCAAATTTCATGCAAAACTGGAGGTAACTAGGGTAAAGGAGAGTTAACCAGGCTTAGTTTGAGGTTAAACTCCAGTTACTTTTCAAAAGGGAGCTTCTCTTCTCTCTCTTCCAAGCTTTTGGCTGAAGCTTCAATGGTGGCTTCCAAGAAATCTTCCAAGTTCTCTCTCTACTGATCATTTCTCACAGCCAAACCATGGGGCAATGATTCCTTATCATCTGAGCTTCAAGTTGAGTATCCTGGTTGGGTGGTTGATGCAGAAGATGGAGCAACATGTAGCCTGAAATTTGTGCCAAAAAATGCGCTGATTTTCCTGCTCTAAACCTCTTCCTAATCTACTCTAGATCTTCTACAGATTGGTTGTATGCTTTGAAGCACCTCATCAGGCATTATTTCAGCAACTTCCAGTTGGAGGGGAACTCTAATCTTCATCTCCTTTGTTCAAAACCCTAAAACACAACAGGGCAACCATAGCCACAGACCTAGAAGGTCAAATTTCTTCAAATTTCGGACTTCTCCGACCTCCAAGGCTTCTCTAGTACTATGTACAAGTCGGATAGACTCCAAGATTGAAGACATTGTATATTTCAAACTTTATGATGGATTTATGGTGGATTTTGAAGAATTCTTCCATCAATGGGATTGGAGCTTATATCTATTATCTTCTTCAAGCTTAATCAATTTATTTCTTTTACTTAATCTCTAAAATCTCTCAGTAATCCACTTGCTAATGCTTTTCCACTTGATGGGAGATTATTAATCAATTGATTCTCTGAATTGATCAATAGATCTGAGATTAGGGTTATTCTTCATTAATCTCAGCCTATTCCATTGAATTTTAGTCTTGATTCAATCATTACTTCATCATAGATATCATTTGCCAAGTTTGATGCATAACCTTGACTTGTTTTGGTTGAATTCTTTTGCCCCAAGCTGCAATATTGTACAAGTACTAAAGCAATCAGTGAGTCACTGAATTGCATTGGTAAGACCCTTTCCCTATCCAAACTTTCAAGATTTCATTCAATTGCATCTCATAAAAGGGGCTAAATGAATATTTCAGAAATGCATTTCATGCTGATTGATTAGATTAGCAAGCTAATACCATGTTGATATACCCACCGAGGAAAAAGGTGGATGCCGGGGGAGATAGTGGGACAAAAGAGAGGTGACCCTCCCTCACTATCAAAGATCCCGAAGGGGTGCAACCAACTGACCCGAGGGAAACTTTGCTCACCTCCTGGTGATTCGGAGCCTATGTAGGGAGCCTCTCATGCCGTTTTATCCCTCACACAGGTACATCAAGTGGAGAACTGAAGATTGAAGAGTTTCCAAAGGCTCAAGTATCTTTAGGATCAAAACAGGGTAAAACATGCATTTTACAGGGCACTATAGAGCATTTACAGGTTGTTATAGGTACACCCTTCATTAGTGAAGTACAACTGCCAGTACTATAGGGTACCCACAGGTCCTACTCAGCCTTCTATAGGGTTTGGTAACCATTTGGGGTTACTATTTACCTTACATGATCAAAACAGGGCACTTACAGGTTAAAACAGGGTGCAAGCCTGAACGATTCAGACTCAAAAATTGAGTTATAGAATTTTTAGTCCTAAATCTATTATAGTGTGCTATAGCTCATCTTGAAGAGGGAATTCTTGGCTTCAATTTGAACTAAAAATTTTTGAAATCGAAGATCTCTAGAAAAAGTTATAGCCATTTTTCTAACAGCGGGTGCTACAGGACTACACTATTATGGCAGGACATAAGGGTAAAAATAAGGTCCATGATGATTATGCTCAGCAAATTAGAGACTCCATGTTGGATAATGCACCTCAAGAGAGCCTTGAAGAGCCTCAATAACAAGGGGAAGTTAGTATACTCAATAATACATTCTACGTACATGAACAAAGACATAGAGAACGTCATGAGGCCCTATTATCAAGAATGGAGCAAATGGTTTTGTCTACTGATCAAATGAAGTCTTCCATTGAGAAGTTAGTAGATTCAATGACTCAAACAAAGGCTTCTATTGACAAGTTGGTGGAATCTAATGCTCAAATTATGGCACAATTCTCCCAATGGATGCAGATACAAATGGGATCTAAAGAAGCTAAGGAGAAAGCTTATTCAAACAGTGAGCCTTCAATCCCACTTCAGCCATCTAATCAAAATGGTCATGGTCATGGGATTATTGGAAGAAGAGGCATCCCAAATAGCCAATATGAAATAGGTGAGGCTTCATAAAGGCATGATGACTATTTGGGCAGTTTTAATGGAGCTAACTCTCAAGCTTTTGGGCTAAATACTCAAATTCCTAGGGGTCCTCTACCAACATGAAGATTGCATAGTGGTTCTCAGCCACCTATTGGGAGATTTCCATCTCAATTTGGGGGTTCAATGCATGGTACTCATGTTCAGTCTATTTTGGGATAGCAACCATTCCATGAAAGAGAGCTAAAGGACAAGATTTTTTTTGCCAAATTTAATGGTCAATCATCTTCACCATCCGATTTAGAGGACTGGACCTTTAAGATGGAATCCTACTTTGACATATTCCCTAAAACTGATGACATGAAGATTCATTTTGCTTCTTTGCATTTGGAGGGATTTGCCCATACTTGGTGGTGGTTTATAAAAAAACAAAACATACTTGTAGAGAATTGGGAAGCTTTCAAGGCACTTATACTGAAGTATTTGTCTCCCCTCTTGAAAAAGAGAAATTGGCATGGAGATGGTATGGTTTGGAACAAAGAGTCCAAAGTGTAAGAGAGTACACTAACGAATTTCTTAACCTAACCATGTATGTAGAAAGCATCAGTGAAGAGGCTAAGCTCCACAAGTATATATGGTTTAGAGCAATCTTTATCAGCTGATGTCATGGCACAAAACCCTACTCCCCTCTTTAAGGCTATTGAGCTTACGGAGCACTATGGAAGAAAATATAGAAGAGAATCTTCATTTCAGCCTGGTTTTGGACAGCCAAGGACTGTTTTTAAACAGGGGCAAGTTGGTAACACTTATGGTAGCAATCATGTGCCAAATGGGAGCTTACGGGTACCAACTTATCCACCATTCAATGCTTCTAGATCTCAAAGTAATTTCAGGACAGCAAACAGTCCTAGAGTTGACTTCAAACAAGGGGACAGCAAGTCTAAATCCATTTCAGCCAACATGAATCATAAATCTATTCCTTATGTTTCAAGTGTGGGGAAAAGCATACACCTGATCATGCCACAAAGTGTGTATACAAAAATGTCAAACCCAAGCTTCAAAGTATGTTAGTCTTTGAGGATTTTGAAGATGAGATGGATGAAGCTAATGCAATTACACTTAATGCTGAAAATAAAGATCTTGAGGAAGAAGTTGGGCAAGATTATTTCTATGATCCAGCTGACTCTTTTCCTTTTGATCCAGGTGGAAGTGTTCCTTTTTATCCAAGTGGGACTTCTCATGAGCCACTTACTGCCACTAATTTTTCTATTTCCATGGATGATTGGACGGGATCTAAGAGCCCTAATACACTCTGTATGAAGGGTAACATTCATGGAAAGCCAATGTTCATTCTAATAAACAATGGCAGTACCCATAGTTTTGTGAATAAGTCCATCATGGACAAGCTGAATTGTATTCCCACAGATTTACAGCAGCCCATTAGAGTTCAAGTGGCCAATGGTGAAGAGGAAATTAGCACACAGATATGCCCACGTGTTTCTTTACAACTGGCTGAAAATTTTGAAGCAAAAGTAAACTTGATCACTTTGGAAATGGGGCCTATAGACATCGTACTCAGTTGTGATTGGTTGATGATATTAGGCAGGATCACTATGGATTTCTCACAGTTGTATATGGATTTTATCTTCAATGGACAGCTCATCCATTTACAAGGAATTCCTAGTAGATCATATTTTCAGATTATTACCATTCAACAACTCAGAAGGGAGTACAAGAGGCACTCACAAATATTTGTTTTTCATTTGAATAAAGAGTTGCAAGATCAGCCCAATAATTCAAAAAACCATTCAGCCTTAACAACTCTTCTTGAGGAGTATAGGGATTTGTTTGAGGTACCTACTTCATTGCCTCCCAAGAGAGCAGTAGATTACCCTATTGATTTGGAGCCCAACTCAAAGACAATCAATAAGCCGCCTTACAGATTATCAAAGTGTGAACAAGAGGAAGTAGCCAAGTAAATCAAAGAACTTCTTGAGATGGGATTCATTGAATGTTGAGAGTGGAAAAAGACAGAAATTTTTGACTGATTTTTGTTGTTTTTTAGGACTGAATGATTGATTTTTAATGGATTTAGGGTGATGTATGGTTGTAATGGAAGTATTTGAGAGTGTTTTGGATGATATTGATTATGTTTTGGAAGTTCATGATGATTCTCAGTGGAGATATGAAGCTCTGTGATGTTCTGATAGGTTATGTTGAGCTTCTGATTGGTTCTGTATAGCTTCTGTTTTGTTCTGATTGTCTTCTGTATGAAGCATGGATTGATGATTGATGAAGATTGAGATATTTTGAAAGCTTATTGAATAGTTTTTGAGAGTTTGGAATGGTTTGAGTATGAGTTATGAGGCTCTAATGACCTTCTGTAACCCTCTATAGAGCCTCTGTCTCTGCTCTGTCTCTGTACTGTAACTGTACTGTAGATGTTCTGGTGTTGTACTATGACTGTTCTGTAGACCTTCTGTAAGTGTTCTGTAGAAAGTATGTGTGACTTTGGGAAAGTTTTCTAACCTTTGGAAAGGATGAATCTAAGTTCAAAAGAGCTAAAACAAGTGGAAGAAACAGCTGATGAAGAGACTGAAGAGAAGACTAAGTGACAGTCACAGTAGTGAGCTGTGAAAAGACACTGTAGTGGCTCTGGTGACTCTTCATATCAAACATACCTCTTGGGAGGTGCATCCACGACCTAAGAAGGATTATTGAGGGTTATTATGAGAGCATTTTAGTGAGGATATGATGTACTATAGAGAGAGAGAGAGCCATAGATAGTCAATTCTATCAAAACAGTGTAATTGTGTATGAGAGATTGAGAGAGAGAACTATGAAGACATTGAAGAAGGATAATATGTGATTGGTTTCCATTCAAAGATGGTGTATTCTTTTGTGTTCTTTGTTATATTGAAGAATTTTGTGAATATGTTGAAGATTATGGTTGATTCTATCAAATCCGTGGGAGATATCTACTATGATGTTGTGTGAAGATTTGTTGTTTTCTTTGTTTTGATGATCAAAAGAATGAAATAAAAGCTTGTTGATATTACAAGATAGATTTTCTTGCAAGAGAATTTCCTTTTCCCTGGTGTTCCTCTTGGGGCTCCATATTTTTGGTGTGCAGCCAAGGAATCTTGTCATCAACAAGCACCAGAAGAGGCTGAAAATGAAGGAAACGGCATTGCCAAGAAGAGGAGAACTCAATGGATGTTTGCAAAGTTCCTTCTTCCACTGAAGAGTTAGAGATTCTCATTATCAAAGCCACTTTCCACAAGAAGTTCATTCCACAATAGCAGAAACATATCACCATCATGATGCATGCTTTATGTGGTGGACTGTTTCCTCTTCCTGTTGAAGCAGCAGAAACTTGCATCTTGGTGGCAAACTGTTTGGGAACAAACACTGAAGAGCAAAAATAGAGAGAATGACCATCCATGGAAGATTTGGCATTCATTGAGAAGTTTTCAGACATCATCAAGTGGGAGATTGTGAAGAAGCTTCAAGAGTCTTGGTCTGTAGAGGTTCACGCAAATAAGAAGGAAAGGAGTTGGAATTTGTTCGTGGATGCTCAACAGCAAGATACATGGGATGCTTGGTGCACTGACAAACTTCTATTTGTCCAATTAACAACCCACTGGAAGTTGATAGACAGAGTGTTTTTCACAACATACACTATTGAAACCCTCAGAAGCTGGCATTATTATAATGACGCAACAACGATCCTAAGAAGAATGAGTTTTGATACTTTCAGAATGGAATATCTCCCCCTCTACAGTGGCTTGAAAGTTGAATTCAGAGATGTTGAAAAGAAAGAAGTAGAGGAGATGTTGGCCAAATAAGCCCTCAGAGACTGAAGCCCTCTCTGATACTATCCTGTTGAGTCGAGAACAACTGGTTGGAGCCAATCCCCTGATGAATGACGCAATAAAGAGGCAAGCGTTAGAACGAGTCCAGAGGTACGTGAGAAGAGAGAAGGCAAAAATCAAAGCTGAGAACGAGCTCGCAGCAGAAGCCTCCTTTGACGCCCTAAAAGCACTCTTTATAGAAGTCCCCATGGCAACTCAAGGTCCCCTTCCTAGTCAGATTCGTCCTGGAAATATTGATGATAGGCCAGCAAATGTAGTCCCATTGTCAGTTTTTAAGGGAGAGTACAATGAAGACCCTGATCTTCATGTAGCAGAGTTCATGGTAGCATGTGTGGCTAACAATGCCAGAACCCCTGAGCATTGGTTAGCAATCTTCCCCGCCACTTTCAAGGGTGCGGTGTTTCAGTGGTATGAGAGACAAGCAGCAGGAACTTTTGGCACATGGGGCGTTGGCCTTTCTCACTAAATTCATGCGTGAAGGCTTTGAAGAGCGGATGCGATAGGAGTTCATGAACCTAAGTCAGTCCTCTGGAGAAAGAGTAGAAGCTTATGTCTCGCGAATGGAATCCATCCTGAAGAGATAGACTAACCATCATTTGGATGAAGGAATCCAGAAAGGGGTGTTTCTCAGGGGCCTACAACCAGAAGTTCGCAAGTTCGTGGAATTGAGAAGACCAGTCAATCTGCAAGCTGCAGTGGAAGGTGCAAGATTGTATGAAGAAGTTGAAGCAAGGCTGTCAATGACTCCAGGAAGGGGAGTCTTACCTCCTCCTATGCTTGGAATGGTATACCCACCAAATGCAGTCCCAAGGACAGTTCCCTACCCCTATCCTCAGATGCAAACAATGTCGCAGTATAATGCACCTAATCCAATGTGGTTGCTGCAGACAATAGTGTCTCAAATGATGATTCAACCACAACAATAGTGGCCTCAAATAGACCCTCCAATGGTGACTCAACAACAGTGGAACCCTACCAACTGGAATCAACAAGCCCAAGTCTCAACAAGAGCTCTGAATCAGAGCCAGAACAAAGGACCTTCTGGATCAACCCAACTAGTTTATGCAATAATTACAGAAACTTTCCAAAATCCCACAACAAGCACTTCAAGAGGTGAAAATCTAAAGGATTACTTATCCAACTTAGTTGCAAGTATCAAGAAAGAGCTTCTGGATGTGATTACAGAGAAGTTACAGATGTTGAAAGTGAATACCGCCAATATATCCACTCTTGTGGGAGCTAGACGAAATGTGATGTGCTCTAATACATGGTGTGGGAAGTGTCATCAAGTGGGACATTTAGCTACTGAATGTACCCGAAAACCAACCATTCCTGGAGCCTTTTGTTCCTACTGTTTGCGGAAGAACCATATAGAGGATATTTGCTCTCTAAAAGAGATGCATAAACGAAGACAGAAGGATGAAAATGCAAGATTCAACTTGCTAGAATCCAAAATGACAACACATGATATTGGATCCAAGCCTAGGGAATTTGGTCCTAATTTCGGTCCAAGGAGGTTTTCCTCTCAAAGTTACAAAGGATGACAGTTTGGCGGTGGTCAGAGATCAGAGGTGGAATGTTATAGGTGTGGAGAAAAGGGACATATCTCCCCAAATCGTCCAAACCCTAGACGATATGTGGATTACAAACCCTTATGCAGTCGATGTAAAGGTGAAGGCCACACTGCGAAGGACTGTCCCAGTCCAGCCCCTGTAAAGGCCAATGCCACGGATAGCCAACAGAAGGTACAAGAACCTGCTTTCAATCTAGTAGAGTTGGAAGTTGCCACTATTACGCGCACCAAGAAGAAGAAACCAGTGGTTCAGAATGAAAATAATTCTCCTGCCAAGACTGTGAAGTTCAACCTACCTACAGAGGGACAGAGCAGTACAGAACAAAACAGTACAGTACAGAGCACTACAGTGCCACAGAGGGATACACAGACAGTCCCAGAGACAGGACCAAAGGCCCAAGAGATAGAAGATACAGAAGCACTTCCAAAAATAGAGGAAGTGCCGATGCAGCAATTGTTAGAAGAAAGAGGAAAGATGAAAATGGGTGTAGCCCCATTCCCTAGCCGGCTAGAGAAGCCTGTGAATCCTATCAAAGATTATGACTTGGTCAAAGACCTAGACACTTTTAAACTAAACTTAACATTCCGACAATTGGCTGATGCTATCTCCCAGCTACCGAAAGAGATTCAAAAGCATCTTGACACGAAGGCATGGACTAAGGATCGCTCCTTCAACAGCAACCAAGACCAATAAGGCCCCAGAGCCTGTAAAGGAAGTGGATGTGGCTAATGCCTTCCTAGATCCTGGAACCCCAAAGATTAGTATATGGATAGAAGGATGCTTCATTTCAGATGCATTGATTGATAGAGGCTCATCAGTAAACATAATGATGGATGTCACAATGAAGGACTTAGGGTTGCAAGGAATTCAATCTACACAATGGCTTATCTGATTGGCAGACCAAAGAAGAGTCAAACCGTTGGGCATCCTCCCATACGTAAAAACAACCCTTGCAGGAAGAGACTATTGGCTGACATATTTGGTGGTCAAACCAAACTCTTATGGGACTTCATACCCTCTATTGTTGGGAAGACCTTGGCTTTTTGAAGCAAGAGCCAAGACGGATTGGTTCAAAGGAACCCTAACCCTAGACAGAGGACCCAATAAAGCTGTGTTAAAGCTGTATGGATCCACATCCATTGAAGTTATAACCAACTCCTCTAATGAGGCAACAGATGGTACATTAGGAGATGAAGAAGCTGTTAAGCAAATCTTTCCTAAGAAAACAGAGGCACAGTCCCTAACAGTGGGCACTGTAAGCCAACTGCCAAGGGAAGTAAAATCCTTGTCCATGGGAGAATACCTCCTGCCTCAACTAGAATTAACTTCTGAAATCACCTCTAACAGTGAAATAGAAGCATGGATGTACTGTTCTCCCTGTTACATGACAGTCGCAAAGATAGAGTAGAGACAGTACAAAGACAGTACAGTTACAGATCAGAAATAGTACAGAGGCAGAGCAGATACAGAGCGTCTACAGAGCAGAGATAGAGCGGATACAGAGACAGTTACAGAGACAATAACAGATATAGAGCCAGAGCCAGAGCCAAAGGCAGAAGCAGAGTCAGAACTAGTGACAGAAGCAGAAGCAGATGCAGAGGCAGAATATCTGCTCTTCTCCTACAGAGCCTCTACGGAAGCAGAGACAGAGCCTTCAGAGGAAGAGGATGAAAATGATGAGGAAGAAGATGAAGCAGGTTATGAAAGTGCAGTTGAAGAATTCTCTCTGATAGAGGATGATCTTGTTGATGTCCCTACAGAGAACTCAAAGGCCGAATATCTCAGGGTACTGGATGGAATGACCATGGTTCCGTTTGGGTTGATTAATGGACCACAAAGTATGCAAAATCTGTATAAGCAATGGATTAAAAGTATAAAAATTAAGTTCATCAGTGGCTCCTATTGCCCTGACCGTTCAGTCCAAAGAAAAGATGATGATGATGCCCCCTGCCAATAGAAGCCAAATCCCTCAGAGCCACGGCCTCTGGAAGGTCCGTGCTATGTGACATTCCTAGACGCATCTTCTGAAGATGAAACCTTGAGTCCTAAAGAAATCACCACCCACACAGAAGCAAACAAAGCTCTGATACCCTTCCAGCAACCTAAACAGATGAATGAGTCACACTACAAGATATAGACCTTATAGCGACGTTTAAAGCGATGAAAATACAAACAACAAAATTTGCCCCCGTCATCGCAAAAAGAGTCGTTATTGACGACGCCATAGAATCGTCGCTATATACGTCGCAAATGCGACGTATATAGCGATGTATATAGCGACGGTTACAGACAATTTGCGACGCTTATAGTGACGACAATAGCGACGCATGCAGTAAATTTGCGATGCAAATAGCGACGGTAACAGAGAAAAAAAAAATTTGTGGCAGGGCAACAAGCTGCCCTGCCACATATAGCACTCTGTGCTGTATGAGAGCCATACAAAATAGTTTCTGTACTGCTGCATACAAAGCGTTTGCAAACAAAAAGAATGTATACTGAAATCATAAAACTGATAGATGAAATAAATACATGATATCGCATAAAATGCGATTGGTGCAATCATAAAACAATATCACTAATACATAGAAAATGTCTACATAGATCGGGCGACTAAAAACTAAAGGTATGTGAGCTCTAAGGATCCAAGGGCGAGCTACAAATCCTCGTCCCCCGAAAGCTCTTCCCGCTGCAAAGGAGCATCAAACGGATTCTGCAGAAAAAGAAACAACATATCAATCCACCATACAATAATGCATTCAAATATCTCATGGTAACTACGGACAAGAAAGATGAGTGACTTACTGGGCCGCCGCGTCTATACAATCGGTCGATCAATGATCTGAGACCGTGCCTCTCTGCATATAGAGTCTCAAGGCCTTGCGGATCGCGATTTGTAATGGAGTACTGCAAAGAAAACAAAATGCTAACTGTTAGAAACATGATTGTCAGTACAAAGAATATCTCAAAAAAACAAATAAGCAAAACAAAAGAGAAACTTACAAAGTCCTCCAAATATGTCCTGTGGCCACCACTCCCAAGATGATGTACCGATCCGGCCTCGATTCGTGCCCTTGCCGCCTCCCGCTGTTGACTCCAACGTCCTGGCAAATTTGTAGCCTCCTCCCTCAGTCGGCGCCAGTCGTCTGCATCTAACCACTCGGGCTTTGGATCCCCACTCTTTATTACCTTGCGTGCGTCGGATGGTCTATGTGACATGTATGCACGCATGCAATCCATCATCCAGCCCGTAGAGAATCTATCCACTGCGGCTGGCACCGGGAACTCCTCGTGCAAGGATGCTACTATGTACTCCTTGCTCCCCTCCGGTATGTTCCTCCAATGATCCAGGACGTTGTGCCGAAAAACTTGTTGGCACAACTCCCTCATGCGAGCCATCACCGTCCTCCCCTCATCATTCATGATGATGGCTCCTGACCTGCCATCCACTAGATCCATAATCCCTAGGAGTGTGCCTTGTATGGGCCCTCTCCCATCTCCGTCCATGCTCCTGGGCATATCCAGGAGACCCCTGTACATCCGGTGTACCGACGGGGGTACCCTCTCCCGGAGTGCCACTCAAAGGGGTGCCACCAAAGGGGGTGCCACCAAAAGGAGTGCCACCAAAAGGCGTGCCATCTGTCGACGGCTGCGCAAAAGCCGGAGTAACTGGAGTGGACGTCCCCACAGGTGTGACAAATCCTGGAGGTGACCGAGCTCCAGCTGAACGACGAGACGGAGACACCGCGTCCGTGTCTCCACAGCAGCACCCCCCTGATCCTCCTGCAGTCGCAGTCCCTCCCTCTGGCCCAAGTCGCGAGCGTCAAGATCGTCTGCTCGAAGCTGAAGCACCTGATCGCGCTGAAGCTGATCTAGCAAAGCGCCCTGACGAAGAACGAGACAGCTCCTGATCTGCCATCTCTCTGAATCTCGCGAGCTGATCTGGAGACATGCGTGCCATCATCTCCTGAAACTCCTCATCGCTCATCCCTCGACTCATCCTGAAAATGTCGATACCTGCACAAATAAAAAATGATGTTAGAATAATCAATTTAAACTATACAAAGCACATTAATATAAATTATTTTTGAAAAATCCCTCTTAAAATGCATATCTTATCTACCTTTATGGAAGATCTAAACAACGAATTGAGTAATACAATTCTCCAAGAATGAAGTATTCTATGGTCCCATGTTAATCTCCTGACACAACTCTGCATACACTGGAAGGTCGATAGACATGTCACCACAAAAGAACAAGTATGCCTCGTTCTCAAAAAATTCTACGACTTCTGTATTTCCATCATTGTTAGCCGATGCGGGCTCCAAGCTTGCGGTGGCCTCCACCCCTTGTAATTTCGATCCCTCTATTTGCATATTTTCTTCATCTATGCCTGGAACATCACTTTGATCGTATACTCTCACACCTCGAGGAATTGAAGGTATAACATACCACCATCGAGGTTGTCGAGGATTTGGATAGAAGATTACCTGTTCACAAACACTTACAAAGCGGCTTCAAACCATTGTGACATAAACCATGTCGTATTACAATTAGCAAGCAAATGACTAGTTGTACCTATTCACAATGGGCCGGCAACACAAAGGTGTCGCGCAAATCCATCCATTTTTTTTCGGAATCTATTTCAAGAAATCCAGATGGACCTCGTCGAACTGTTGCGCCAACTCCTCCAAGTACCACTTTGAACCACTGCACATCGAATATTATCATGGAGAAGCTACGGTAATCCACCGTAATAATACTTTGCAAGTTTCCAAAATACTCCATCTCATCCACAACCGTGTTCCGATCCGTTGCTCGTCGCCAGCTCTCTTGCTCAAACCTTGCCATGACACCACAGTCCATTGTGGAGCGCATTTGGTCAATACGCTCCACCCGAAAATGCCGTCCGCGCGACCACGCTACACTATATATTTTGTACTGCACATTGAAACACTCAAATTAGATATAGCAAGCAAATTTAGATACGATACATTCTAAACCCCTCATTACCTTTGGACTACATCCCCTCAAGAACTCCCACTCTTCCATTGAGACCTCTGTCCCTTCGCTGGATGCTGCGGTCAAGGCTACATGCAACCATCGTGTTGACATAAACCGAGGCATCTCCTCCATGCCTTCGAGATATCGCATCGGTCGGTGACGCGTACTGCGTCGAAATTCAGCTCGCGCTTCCTCTCGATCTTGCCTTGCAATCTGGTACTTGGCGAGCCAGTCTCCATGGAGGCATGGTGCAACATGCAAAAGCGATTCACCTTCTCTTCCATTGAGGCATCCATTCTTTTTTCTACACCATTTCCAACCACCACATCTCTAGTCAGCCTGTCATCGTCCTTCAGCGTCCATGCATTTCATTGTCTGGTTCCACCGTTGATAGCCATTGTGAGATATGCACTAATGCCTCTGACACCAACCAACCTTCTGCCATGCTACCTTCCGGACGAGCTCGTTGTCGCACAAAGCCTTTCATGGTTTTCATGAAGCGTTCCAAGAAGAACATCCATCGCGTATGGACAGGTCCAGCAATCTCCACTTCGTCCACAAGATGCACAAGAAGGTGAACTTGTATCGTGAGCATGCTAGTGGGCAGGTATTTCTCAAAGAGACAAATCGTCTCAACTGCTCCCCGCGTTGCGGATTCAATAGAGGACGTCTTAATCTCTTTCTATGAGATCCATTGCACCAAAGTCGACAACTTGTAAATGGCCCCGCGAATTTCTGGAGTTAGGCATCCCGCGATCGCGATCGGTAGGACAAACTGCCACAAATGAGAAAGCATTAAGAATAATGGTCACTTTTCAAATTTCAAAATGTCCACGCTAATTAAAATCCATTCTGTTCACAAACCTGATATATCTTATTCCAATCATGGGATTTTAGCCCAGACATTTGGTCATCTTTAGAAAATGCGGACCTGAGAGAACGCATCATACCCGTCGGAGTGCGGATAGACTTGATTACTTGCTTCACAATGTGCTCTTCTTTGGTAGACAAAACCCAGGGAGCGCGAGGAAGCTGCACTCCCCCTTCAGCACTCGACTGTGGTCAAAGCGCCTCCATCTTACCTACCTCCTTTAAATCCATTCGTGACCCTATAGTGTCTCTCTTTCCTGTGATGTGGTCCCATAGTAAGCTGCCCACATTTTTGAAAATATGCATGGGATCCAACAAGTGGTTGACCTGTAAGTGGGTCCAATATGGCAACTCGTAGAAAACTGAGAACCGTCGCATTCCATTTGGATGTGATTCTGGGTTTACCATTTTCAGCTCGTACCAGCTTGCAGCATTCATACGTGCTGGAGGTCGTCCAAGAAAACCTTCCTTGAGTTCATGATCCTCCGGCAAGAAAGCAGCGTGTCCTTGATATACCATCTTCTTCATGGTTCGTGACCTTCGGGAGTCTAACTGTGGCCCACACAATGGACATGCATGATAACCTGAGGTAACGAGACCTGCAAGGCAATCCACGACCTAGTGAATACTTGATTGAATGAAATAAAATATAGATATTACCGGTGAGAACAAAGGTTTGCTCACCTGAGCACTCTCCCAATCCCGGAAAGTCATGCATCATCCACATGAGAATGGCTCGAATGTTGGCTGACCGTCGACCATCGCGCCTGCTCATATCTTGCATCGTGACCCCCTCCTCCCACAAAATCTTAAGCTCATCGACTAATGGACCAAGATACACGTCCATATTTTTTACTTTGTAGCGGTCCGGGACAAGCAAGCTAAGGATGAGATGTCCTTTCTTCGTAGAAAGCCATGGAGGAATGTTGTAGTTGACAAGCACTATAGGCCACACACTGTAAGAAGTCGAGCGCAGACCGAATGGGTTCACACCATCCATGGCGAGACCGAGCCGAAGATTCCTTGGCTCTTGGGCAAATCCTGGGAAGGTAGAGTCAATGTGGCTCCACACGCGCGAATCTGCTGATATTCGTTGCACTCCATCCGTGGACCTATTCTGCACATGCCACGTTGTCAAGCTTGCCATGGCAGACGTGCGAAACATGTGGTTTATGCGGGGGATGAGTGGAAAGTGTTTGAGGACTTTTTGAGGGATGGTCTGCCCTTGCAAGTCCTGTCGATACCTATGAGCACCACACTTTGGACATGTCTCCATAGTCTCGTATTCATCTCGAAACAATATGCAGTTGTTGATACATGCATGGATGTTATTGTAGTCCATGCCAAGCTTCCGTAAAACATGTCATGCATCATTACGAGACTCGGGCATGGTGTTTGCAGGTGGCAATATATGATATTTCAATAACCTAAAAAAATCATAAAACACCTTGAAAAATCCATCCATGTTTGTAATAATATTGTTTTTTTTTTAAAACAATGAAGTCTGTGTGCAAGGTACCTGAATAACTCAGTCACACTCGTATCGCTCCAACCGTATTTTGCTTGCACACTTGAGAGTGCAAGCAATGTCTTCAACCGAGATACTCGGCACCCATCATATAATGGTATGGATACTTCCTCTCTAAGCGGGTCAGATGTCTCAACATCCATGGGAATCAATGCATCGATCATTGCCTCCATCTCAGGCTCCAAGATTGTAGGCAAGTCGGGAAGGTTGTCTGTCTCCTCTGGCATTGACGGTATAGAAGGGCCTTGCGAGTGGTCGATTGGCTCTTGCAATCCATCCATCGCACGTCCACGAACTCTTCTAATTGGCCGCAAAGGGTGCACTCCCCCTTGGGTCGAGACATCACCCCCCTGGATACAAAATTTGCCAATAAGACCCAATCTTATTGTGTATGGTTTTCAATTAGCTTGAGAGTACAATGCATGAAAAATGCTAACTTCAAATTACCGTTTGCTGAAAATCTGCAATCGCCTGATCAATGATCTCAGATTGAAACTCGCCAAATCGTCGTACGTGTTCTATAGACAATCGGCGTTTCTGTCTAATTGCCAACTTGCATTGAGAGCAAGGACATGGGACACATTGATTAAGATACGACTCGCGGTCTTGAACAATAAGACCTTCTTCGTTTGCCATCTTATCTACATTACAGCAAATGAGGCTTAAATGGATAGCTTTATGGAGATGTACGTCAAGTTGCAAGTTGACCATAAACCTTGCATTGTATATAGTAGTCGAGAGATTTTTCGATGTTATATCTCGGCCTTGTATCATGCTCAATGATTTGTTTGTCCCGATAGATAATTTTTTGTTATATCTCGGCTTTGAGTATAAGTAATCCATTTTAAAATTAATGCGCGCCATCTATGAAATTTTATAACTATAGTAATAAAATTTATTTCAATCAATTCTACTCATAGTCATAAGACCTGAGATAAATTATCCTATACTCAATTTAAGGGTTTCTTCTTCTATAACAATAATTTTGGGTTCATTTTGATGAAGTATGTGGCCGTATGCAAAGCACATTGCATACCATTATCAATACGTATATTATCTTAAATTTCCTTCCCCTCCCTCTCCCTCTCTTTCTCTCCCTCTCCCTCTCTTCCTCTCTTTCTCTCACCCTCTCCCTCTCCCTCTCGTTCTCTTTCTCTCCCTCTCTCATTTCCTCCCTCCCCTCCCCTCTCCCTCTCCCTCCCTCTTTCTCCCTCTCCCTCTCCCTCCCTCCCTCTCCCTCCCCCTCCCTCTTTCTCTCCCTCTCTCATTTCCTTCCCCTCCCCCTCCCTCTCCCTCTCCCTCTCTTTCTCTTTTTCTCCCTCTCCCTCTCTATCTCTCTTTCTCTCTCATTTCCTAAACAAGCAAAAAATAAAGTGATTTAAACATCCTCCAAGCAAAAGGGAGAGGGAGAGATACAATGCACTCTCCCTCTCTCATTTCCTTCCCCTTCCTCTCCCTCTCACTCTCTTTCTCTCTCATTTCCTCTCCTAAACAAGCAAAAAATAAAGTGATTCAAACATTAAACAAGCAAAAGGGAGAGGGAGGGAGAGAGAGAATGCACTCTCCCGCCTTCTCCCTCTCTTTCTCTTTCTCTCCCTCTCCTATTTCCTCCCCCTCCCTCTCCCTCTCCCTCTATTTCTCTTTCTCTTTCTTTCTCTTTCTCTTTCTTTCCCTCTCCCTCTCCCTCTCCCTCTCTTTCTCTCTTACTCTCTCATTTCCTCTCCTAAACAAGCAAAAAAGAAAGTAATTTAAACATTAAACAAGCAAAAGGGAGAGAGAGAGAGAGAGAATGCACTCTCCCTCTCTTTCTCTCCCTCTCTTTCTCTCCCTCTCCCTCTCCTTCTCTTTCATTTCCTCTCCTAAACAAACAAAAGAGAACGATTTAAACCTTCAACAAGTAAAAGAAAGAGAGAGGGAGACTCACCAATGAGATATGGCGAGCGTGGGTGGCTTCTCTTTGCAAGAGGGCTCCTCCTCTCCTTCGCGAACAACGGCGGTGGCGGTGGCGGTGGCGGCGGCGGTGGCGGCAGCAAGTCTCTTCCTCTTCTTCTCTCACAAAGCCTTGGCTCTCTCCCTCGCTCTCTCCCTCGCTCTTGCTCTCAAAAGGCGAAGAAAAGAAAATGAAAACGGCGCTCTGGTTTCGGCCGCGCTTTTTTTTCCTGCAGCGTCGCTATTGGCGACGCATATAGCGACGCCAGTTGCGACGCCAATAGCGACGCCTATAGCGACGCCGATATCCGTCGTCGCTAATCGGCGTCACTAATTGCCCAATTCCTTGTAGTGTCATCTGTTCAGAAGGAGGACACTAGTACTAGTGGAACATCAGAAGAGGATACTACTCTCTTAAAAGAGTCGGACCTCTATTTAGAAGTAATTCGTGGGACATTTATCTGTGAAGTGGAAGGTGAAAGACAAGTAATGTTCCTGGATGCTGACAGTACAGAACGTCACCTGAAAGTGGGTCTCAATCTTCCAGAAGAAAAATTGGTGGTCCTGCGAGAACTACTAAAGGAGAACTTAGATGTGTTTGCTTGGTCGTTTAAATATCTAAAGGGGATTGATCCCACAGTATGTCAACATCACATTGATCTAGAGCCCGATGCCAAACTTGTAAGGCAAAGACAAAGGCCTATGAACCCTAATTACTCTACATTGGTGAATGCCGAATTATTGAAACTTCTTGAGGCAGAGTTCATTTATCCCATGGCTAACAGTGAATGGGTTTCACCCATTGTGGTCATACCCAAGAAGAACGGGAAACTTCGAATATGTGTCGACTTTCAGAAGCTCAATTCGAAGATGAAGAAATATCATTTCCCTATCCCTTTTATAGACCCAACTGTTGGACACAGTGGCACTCCATGAGCTTTATTCCCTCTTGGATGGATTCAGCGGATATAACCAAGTCCAAATCGTAGAAGAGGACGAATCTAAAACAACCTTCACTACGGATTGGGGAACCTATGCCTACAGAGTGATGCCATTTGGGCTCTGTAATGCTCCTGCCACCTTCCAATGAGTAATAATGGCTACCTTCTAGAATCATCTGCATGATTTCATAGAGGTGTATCTTGATGACTTCTGTGTCTATAGTTTGATCCATGAGCACTGGGGACACCTAGAGCAATGTTTTGGCAGATGCCAAGAGTATGGGATTTCTCTCAACCCTGACAAATGTGTATTTGGCGTCTCCTCAGGAGTTCTTTTGGCCCATATTGTCTCTGCACAAGGAATTGCAACAGACCCGACAAAGATTGAAAAGATTATCGCCTTAACAGCACCAACAAACCTCAAGCAATTAAGAGGATTTCTTGGCCATGTGGGCTATTATAGAATATTTATTGCACATTTTGCAACTAAAGCGGCCCCTCTGCACAAGCTCTTAAGGAAAGAAGCTAATTTCCATTGGACTGATGACTATGAAGAGGTCTTTAATACCCTAAAACAGTGTCTGGTCCAAGCACCTATTTTACAGCCTCCTGACTAGACGAAGGAGTTCCATGTGCACACAGATGCATCAGTTGAAGGGCTAGGTGTTGTCCTATGTCAAAATGGCCCCTTGAAATTAGATCAACCGATATATTATGCAAGCTGAAAGGTCACTGATAGGGAACAGAACTATACAGTGACAGAGCTTGAGTGCTTGGCAATGGTGTTTGCACTGGAAAAGTTTCGACACTATCTATTGTCCACACATTTCAAGTTCTATGTGGATCATGAAGCCCTGTCCTTCTTGATGAACAAAGTAGATGTTAAAAGACGACTGATGAGATGGTTGCTCTTATTCTAGGAGTTCGACTTTGAAGTAGTCACTAAGCCTGGCCGTTCCCATGTCCTAGCCGATCATCTATCACGGATCCCTCAAACAGAAGAAGAGGAACAGGATGATCCAGACCTTCCTGATGCTTCCTTGTTTCTAGTTGAAACAGTTACTCCCTAGTATGCAAACATAGCCAACCTCTTGGCAACTCAATAGTATCCTCCTAGCATCTCAAGTTGTGAGAGGAAGAAGCTTCTCTTAGAATCAGCCCCCTACACTTTTCTAGGCGGTGCACTGTACAAGAAAGGCAAAGATGAAGTGTTGCGAAGATGTATTGCAGGGGATGAAATCAGCATAGTATTGAAAGCATGCCATGACGAACCATGTGGTGGACACTTCGCAAGAGAAGCGATAGACAGGAAGGCTCTGTTAGCAACAAACTGGTGGCCGACCCTCCACAAGGACGCCTATGATTACTGTAAGAGATGTGATGCTTGTCAGCGAACGGGGAAACCCACCAAAACAAGTGCCATGCCACTGCAACCCATTCTTCCCCTAAAGCCGTTTGAGAAGTGGGGGATTGATTTTGTGGGTCCCATTGATCCACCTACCAGACAGAAGCAGAACAGAGACATCCTAGTATGTACGGATTATGTCACAAAGTGGTGTGAAGCTAAAGCCCTGAAGCGGGATGATGGTAATAGTGTCGCCCTGTTCATGTACGAGAATATTATCACTCGTTTTGGCAATCCCCTCGAGCTAGCAAGTGACAGAGGTACTCATTTCCTTAACAAAACCATGGAGGAGCTAACTGAACTGTATAAGATCCGCCATCGCAAGTCCACTCCCTATTACCCTAGAGCCAACAGCCAAGTTGAAGTCACCAATCGCATCCTTTGCTCGATTCTGACAAGAACGATTGCCGCACATCATTGCGACTGGGACGATCGACTTACAGAGGCTCTCTGGGCATACAGAACCTCCCATAAGGCAGCTACAGGACAGACCCCTTTCCAACTAGTGTATGGTACAGAAGCCATCTTTCCTGTTGAGCTGGAATTGCCCTCTTTGCGAGTGGCAGTTAAAGAACCCTTGGGAGATAGTGAGTCACTGCAACGCCGTCTCCTGCACTTGGAATGCTTGGACGAGATACAGCGGCGGATGGCCCTACAGTGCCCATGGAAACCACTCAAGCACGACGCAAGGCCTATCATGACAGTTTCATCAAGCACAAGGAGTTCAAAGAAGGTGATCTTGTTCTTGCCTATGATTTGAGATTTGGCAAGTTTCTTGGCAAGCTTCAACAACGGTGGATGGGTCTGTACAAGGTACTTGCTGTCAATCTGAACGAATCTATTCAGGTGCAGACCATTGATGCCTTTGATGATCCTTTCCTGATTAATGGATATCGTCTAAAAAAGTACTTCCCTCCCTGGGGATCTTGACAATCACAGTCAACCTACCCTTTCCCTTTTGGGCATCGCACTGACCTTCTTGTCGTGCTTCTAATAGCCATTATGATTCTCCTCATGAGGCGGTCTCGTTCTGCTACCCCCTCGCAAAAACATCTCAACCCGACATTGTTCTCTTCTCATCTGATCCAACAATGGTGGTGAGGTTGGTCCTGATATATGGTATTTCTACCATTCTCTTTCTTAATGAAAAAAACACAAGAAAAAAAAAGAAAAAAAAAAGAGGAAAAAAAAAGCAAAAGAAGAAGAAAAAAAAAACAAACGAAACTGTTATGGGAGAAAAGGAAGAAATTCCATGTCATAACAGGCCTCGTTCCAAGAAAAGGTGGAAATACCCTTGGGCGAGAAGCTGACTGTGGAAAAGGTGGTAACACCCCGCAGTTCAGGATAGCTGAGTCACCAATAGAACCTCTTTAGCAAGCAATTTGAAGCCACCTCCCTTGGTGCGCTGTCTCTACAATATCAATCCGTCTGCCCTTCTTAACAGACGACTCTTTTTACAAATCATTGAAGTACCAGATTTGTAGGCTACCTCCCTGGGTACGCCTCGTCTTCAAGATCCTCAAGACACCAACAGCCGACATGATCTTCATCACCAACTCCTTGAATGATGTGAACTTTCATCCTAACAGGATGGGGACATGAGTATGGGTTGCCCTATGTATCTATCAGAGCGTGAGACAGAGGGTGGGGTGAGTGACCAGTCTTTCCTTTTCAATAAAATGAGAGGTGAGAAGTGTGAACGGAGTGTTGCACGCACAGGAAGGGTCTCTCAATGCACAAAGCACGATCTGTTTCTGTGCACTGCACCATAAGGCTCTCTGTCCTTCCTTCTTGCATTGTATGCCTACATAGGGCGGGATACACAGTTGCACCATCAAATGCGCACAAGACATACAGCCTTTGCACAAGTGACCGTGAGGATTACATCAATGGGTTTCAAGACATGGCTGCCCTCTGTATCTTTCAACAAAGCATGAGACAGAGGGTGGACTGAGGGTGACTGGAGTTTCTTCAATCAATTATCGAGAGGTGAGGATTGAGGGACGTTACGACCTTTGGAGTCAGGTACATTCCCATTTCCCTATGCATCCACGGGCTGGGTTTCTGCCATAAGCACAAGACACGTCACTCTGTTCTGTACACTGCACTACAAGGCTCCCTGACCTTTCTCCTTGCACCTATGCCAGACGGGTTGGATGCACTGATACACCATCAATTGTGCACCCTGGCATACTCCCTCTGCATCACTCTTTTGTTAATTTCTAAACCAAGTGTGAGCTCTGGGATTTTATCCTGATTTTCTCGAGTGATATTAGTCATGGGGTGAGTGAGTGCTCTTTCAATCCATTTGAGTGATCATGAGCTGAGTGCAATATCCCTCATTATCGACAAATTTCTAGTGATTTCTTCAACCAGCTACCTCCCTGGGTACTGTCTTGTGATCCCTGGCACCAAGGACGTGGGATGAGTGCTGTGAAGATACCTTGTTACCTCCTCCAGCCGACATAACGACACCAGACGTAACATCGATAGTCGACATTCCTTTTCGGCCATATGGGCCAAGTTTTTCTAACCCTACGCCTTCTGTTTCTCAGTGCTGGTTATGTTTTAAGTGTGGGGACGTTTGTGGTTGGTCTAATGTGAGGTACTATGTCCTTGATGTTTGGGTTACCCTTCCTGCTAAAGTCTTAAGTGTGGGGATACGTCCCTGCGCGTCCATGTTGCATACCCCCATGCATACACCCTGTTCTAATCATGCCTCTATGCCGTGATTTCATGTTACCCTGATGGGGTCCCTTCCCCACCCTTACGTTCTATTTCACCCTGTTCCAGGGGTTGTTCCATGACTGTTTCCCCTTATTTTGGGTTTTGTGCTTCTTTCATCTGAACGGACCTTACGTTCACCAAAAGCTCAATCCAACCTTACAACCTGTTCGAGCCTTCGAACTGCCTATTTTTCCTTTTTACCAACCCCTGTTCCGACAGACGATTCTCAAGTTATTAATTTTTAAAGTAATTCCCGTAAATGGGATATTTTTCTATGTGAATGCATCATGATTGCTTCGAAACCCTAATCTGATGCATCAGGCTTGTTCTACCCCTTCCCCCTGACACATTTTTCCTTTTTGTCCCGTCTCCTTTTGATGCATGGTTCATCCGTTATTAATTTTTACGGGTTTTCGGAGTTTTTTCGTGCCTATTTTCACAATTTTCCATGTAAACCTGCCTTATTTTCATCAAAATTCCAGTTTGATTTGACAGTCATGTCCTGCCAGCCTTTCCCCCACTTTTTCCTTTTTCATCCCCCTTTTTCCGTGTCAGAGAGAGAACTAGGGAGAGAGAAAGACTGCAAGAAGAGAGAGAATAAGAGTGACGAGGAGAGAGAAAGATTAGAATTGGAGAGAGAAAGACAGGAAAGATGAAGAAGCCATGGAAGCTTGGAGCAAGAAGGGAGAGAAAGTTTGTAAATGTATTGATTTGTCAAAAGATGTGAAAAATTACAACTTCTCTCCTTATATACCAGTGTCAATGTGACATGGCATATTAATAGCATTCTAAGTATTCCCAGCTTCTTACAATCCATCCCTTCCCAAAAGTTTTTGTCCTCAAAAACAAACCTAGAAAGAACTAAAGAAAGATGGATAGAACAGAGTACTACTCTGTTTTACAGATTTACAAATGGGGAATGAGTGAAGAATTATCATTACAAGGACTGAATTTGAAGAACGGAAGGAGAACCCCACTATATACATGATTTGAAGAACTTTAGAAGCCATTGGAGCCATAGAATCTTCAACAAATAGTTCCAGAAGAAAGTAGACAGCTTGCTGAAATAAGAGTCCCTGCTGGACCAAATCTGCCATAACTTTTGATAGAAGTGTCCAAATGATATGTACCACATATCAAAACGAAGCTCTTGAAGAGTACTTTAAGCTCATGTAGATAGCTCAATTCTGAAAATGAAGTACGGCAAAAACTGTTCTAAAACAGCGTGCTGTCCTGAACCAGTCTACATCAATACTAGCTCCATAAGCAATAGGCTTCAGCCACCAATGTATCCTTCAAGTATGGATACTCATCCAATATTGAATCAGGTCTCCAAGAAGCCTCTTCAGAGGGTAAACCTCTCCATTTAATCAAATATTCCATAATAGAACGTGATCGAAGCTTCTTCTCACGCTGACCTGTAACAGCCTCTGGGATGTACTGAACGATACCATCTTCATCAATAGGTGGCAGCTCATTAACTAAATCCACTGGATCACCATAATAGGGCTTGAACTGACTAACATGGAAGACATTATGAATCTTTGTAGAAGAGGGAAGCTCTAGTCTGTATGCCAAATCTCCAATCCGCTTAAGGATCCTGTAAGGGCCATAGAATCTGTGGGCAAGCTTATTACTGGATCCATCTTTCAATGTAGAGTACTTGGATTTAGGCACCTTCAACAAAACCAGCTCTCCTTCCTGGAACTCTAAAGGCATCCTCTTCTCATCAGCATACATCTTCATCTGATCTTGAGCCTTCCTTAGATTCACCTTGCATTGCTGAAGGAGGGTCTGCATTCTTTCCAACTCTTCCTTCCCATGAGGGTTGATCTTTTCGTTAAAAATGACTGTGGGTAGGGGCACCTTGTAACCATACAAAGCCTCAAAGGGTGAAACTCCTATGCTCGCATGAGTGGAATTATTATAAGCAAACTCAGCCAGGTGTAACCAAGAATCCCATGAGGTTTGGACATCATAGCAAAAATGGCGAAGATAAGTCTCCAACTATTTATTCACTCTCTCTGTCTGTCCATCAGTTTGGGGATGATAAGCCGTAGATGGAGCCAACTTAGTACCCATAGATGTAAATACCGCTTGCCAAAAGTTACTCATAAACTTTGAGTCCCTATCATGGACAATCACCTGCGGTAATCCATGTAATCTGAAAATATGCTCCATAAACTGGTTGGCCACCTGAGAAGCAGTAAACTGAATTTTTGTTGGGATAAAATGAGATGCTTTGGTGAGTCTGTCAACCACTACATAAATACTATTCCACCCCTTCTTGGTAGTAGGTAAGCCAGTGATAAAGTCCATAGTAATATGAGTCCATTTACCCGTAGGAATAGGCAATGGCTGCAATAAACCCCCTGGCTTATGGGTGCTATCCTTATTTTGCTGACAAGGCATACACTTCATAACGAAGTCCTTGACATCTTTCCACAGTCCTTTCCAATAAAAGCTCTTGCTGATCCTGTCATAAGTCTTGAAAACTCCCAAGTGTCCAGCTAAAGGCGAAGAATGCAACTCCTCCATAATTTTTTGCTTGAAAGAAGAAGTAGAGGGAATAACAATCTTGCCCTTCCACCAAATAAGACCATTTTTAAGCTGGTAATGTGAGTTTTCTTCCATAAAACCTTGCTGTAATTTCTGAAAGATTTGGCTGAATTCCTCATCTAAGAGATATGCCTCTTGTAGCTCTTCAATCCAATCACTATGTAATTCCGTCATGGCTGATACTTTGCAAGCCCACATACGAGAGAGAGAATCAGCCACTATGTTATCTTTGCCCCTTGTATGAGTGATGTCAAAGTCATAATTTTGTAATGTTGCTACCCATCGTCGTTGCTTTGGAGTAAGATTTGACTAAGTAAGGAAATACTTGAGTACGTGATGATCACTACGCACTCTGAATCGGCTGCCATATAAGTAATGGTGCCATTTCTTGATTGCATGCAGAATAGCCAACATTTCCTGATCATAAACATTCATGGCCATCTCCTTATCAGTAAGTTTACGGCTTTCAAATGCAATTACTCCATGCTCCTGAAGCAAAACAGCCCCAATGCCACGGCCACTAGCATCACACTGTATAGTAAACTCTTTAGAGAAATCCGGGCATACAAGAATAGGAGCAGTGGTAAGTAATTCCTTTAACTGGTTGAAGCTGCTATCTGCAAGAACATCCCAAAAGAAAGCCTCTTTCTTCAACCTGTCAGTTAAAGGGGCTGCAATTGCCGCATAATACTTTATAAATCTGCGATAGAATGAAGATAGACCAAGAAATCCTCTAAGAGAAGTAGTAGTAGTAGGCATTGGCCAATCTTTTATGCATTGCACCTTCTTGGGATCAGCCTGTATTCCTTTTTCACTGACTATATGTCCCAAGTATTCCACTTCAGTCTGCATGAAAGAACACTTCTTCTCCTTAGCAAAAAGCCTATGATGTCTCAACACATCAAAAACCTTCCTCATATGCGACAAATGATCCTGAAAAGTCTTGCTGTAGATCAAAATGTCGTCGAAGAACACCAAGACAAACTGAAAGAGGAAATGTTGTAGAATCTTATTCATCAGGCTTTGAAAGGTAGCTGGAGCGTTTGTAAGGCCGAATGGCATCACCAAGAAATGGTAGAGCCCACGATCAGTCCTAAAAGCAGTCTTGATTTCATCACCCTCTCTCATGCGAATCTGATGATACCCTGATCTCAAATCAATCTTCGTGAAGAATCGAGCCCCCTTAAGCTCATCAAGCAAATCATCTATCCTGGGTATAGGATACCTGTTCTTCACTGTTATCTTATTAAGATCCCTGTAGTCAATGCACATTCTGAAAGATCCATCTTTCTTTTTGACTAACAGGACTGGGGATGCATACGGTGAAGAACTTGGTTCAATGAATCCCATTTCAAGAAGCTCTTTGATTTGCTTGGCTACTTCCTCTCGTTCACATTTTGATAGTCTGTAAGGTGGCTTATTGATTGTCTTTGAGTTAGGTTCCAAATCAATTGGGTGATCCACCGCTCTCTTAGGAGGCAATGAAGTAGGTACCTCAAATAAATCTCTATACTCCTCAAGAAGAGCTGTCAAGGCTGGATGGTTTGCTGAATTATTGGGCTGATCCTGTGTTTCTTTGTTCAAATGCAATACAAATATCTGTGAGCGCTTCTTGTACTCTTTCTTGAGTTGTTGAATGGTGATAAGCTGAAAATCAGATCTACTAGGGATTCCCTGTAAACGGATGAGCTGTCCATTGGAGAAAAACTCCATATATAACTGTGAGAAATCCATAGTAATCCTGCCTAAGGTCATCAACCAGTCACAACCAAGTACAATATCTATGGGCCCCATTTCCAAAGTGATCAGGTTTACTTTGACTTCAAAATTTTCAGCCATCTGCAAAGAAACCTGTGGGCAAATCTGTGTGCTGATTTCCTCTTCACCATTAGCCACTTGTACTCTAATGGGCTGCTGTAAGTCTGTGGGAACACAATTCAACTTGTACATAATGAATTTATTGACAAAACTGTGGGTACTGCCACTATCTATCACGATGAACACTGGCTTTCCACATATGCTTCCCTTCATACGAAGTGTATTAGGGTTCTTAGATCCCGTCCAAGCATCCATAGAGATAGAACAATTAGTGGCAATAGGCAACTCATTACAAAATCCACCAGGATCAAATGGGATATCACCGCCTGGATCAAAAGGAAAAGAGTCAGATGGATCATAGAAGTACTCCTGTCCACCATCATCCTCGAAATTTTCATTTTCAGCATTGATTGGGGCTGCATTAACTTCATCTATGTCATTTTCAAGGTCCTCAAGAACTAACATACTCTGAATTTTTGGCTTGGCATTTTTGTATACACACTTTGAAGCATGGTCAGGAGTATACTTTTCTCCACACTTGAAGCATAAGCCTTTGTCCTTTCTTTCCTTGTAAAGATCCATGGGAATATTTCTGGAATTTGTATTGGCTGAAGTAGACTTAGGCTTATTGTCACCTTGCTTAAATTCAACCTTTGGACTGTTTGTTGTCCTGAAGTTGCTTTGAAGCCTAGAAGTATTAAATGGAGGATAAGTTGATATCCGTAAGCTCCCACTAGGCATATGATTGCTGCCATAATTGTTACCAACTTGCCCTTGCTTTAAAACAGTCCTTGGCTGTCCATAACTTGGCTGAAATGAAGACTCTTTCCTATACTTCCTTCCAAAGCGCTTTGCAAGCTCAATAGCCTTGAAAAGTGAAGTAGGATTTTGCGCCATAACATCAGCTGACAAGGATGGTTCTAAACCATACATGAACTTGTGTAACTTGGCCTCATCACTGATGTTTTCCACATACATGGTCAAGTTGAGGAATTGGTTTGTATATTCTCTTACACTTAGGCCCCTTTGTTCCAAAGCATACCATCTTCGTTCTAACTTCTCTTTTTCAAGAGGTGAAACAAAGACTTCAGCCATAAGTGCCTTGAAAGCTTCCCAATTCTCAATAAGTACATTCTCTTTCTTGATATACCTCCACCAAGTGTGGGCAAATCCTTCTAAGTGCAAGGAGGCAAAGTGTATCTTCATATCATCAGTTTTAGGGAATATGTCAAAATAAGACTCCATCTTAGAGGTCCATTCCTCTAATTCTGATGGTGAAGATGACTAGCCATTGAATTTGGATAAAACAATTTTATCCTTGAATTCTCTATCATGGAAAGGTTGCTGTCCCAAAGCTAGTTGATCGGAATTTCTAAGTACAGAACCCCCAAAATGAGATTGAAATCTTCCAACAGGTGGCTGAGAATTACCATGTAATATTCCTGTTGGTAAAGCACCCCTAGAATGCTGAGTATGCAGTCCAAAAGCTTGAGTATTGGCTCCGTTCAAACTGCCCAAATAGTCATCATGCCTTTGTGAAGCTTCTCCCACTTCATATTGACTATTGGGAATGCCTCTTCTTCCTATGATCCCATCTCCATAACCATTTTGGTTGGATGGCTGAAGTGGGACTGAGGGGTCACTATTTGAACAAGCTTTCTCATTTGCTTCTTTTGATCCCTTTTGTGACTGCATGAGTTGAGAAAATTGTGCCATAAGTTGGGCATTAGATTCTACCAAATTATCAATGGAAGCATTGGTTCGGTTAGTTGATTCCATCATCTTCTCAACAGTAGACTTCGTTTGATCAAATGATAAAATCATATGCTCCATTGCTGACAAAATAGTCTCATGACGTTCCTTATGTCTTAGTTCATGGGCACACAAAGCGTCATTAAGTATACTAATCTCTCCTTGTTGAGGCTCTTCAGGGTTCTCTTGAAGTGTGCTTTCCATCATAGAATCCCTGATTTGTTGTGCATAGTCCTCCTGGACCATATTTTTGCCTTTATGCCCTGCCATACTAGTGCAGTCCTGCAGTATCCCCTGTCAGTAAAATGGCTATAACTTTGGCTAGAAAACTCCGATTGCAAAACTTTTTTGTGCGAATCGAAGCTTACAATGCCCTCTTCGAGATGAGCTATAGCACGCTATAACAGTTTTAGGACAGAAAATTCAGTAACTGAATTTTAGAGTCTGAACTGTCCAGTCCTGCACCCTGTTTAGACCTGTAAGTGCCCTGTTTTGACCCTGTAATGCAAGAAAGTAACCTCAAATGGCTACCAAACCCTGCAAAGGGGTATATAGGACCTGTGGGAACCCTGTAGTACCTGCACCTGTACTTCAGTATCAAAGGGTGTACCTGTATCCACCTGTAAATACCCTGTGGGTAACCTGAAAATGCCCTGTTTTACCCTGTTTTACTCTAGTAGGTACTTGAGTCGTTGGAAAGTCTTCAATCTTCAATTCTCCACTCGTTGTACCTGTGTGAGGGATAAAACGGCAGGATAGGCTCCCTACACGGGCTCCGAATCACCGAGAGGTGGGCAAAGTTCCCCCCGGGTCGGTTGGTTGCACCCCTTTGGGATCTTCGATAGTGAGGGAGGGTCACCTCTCTTTTGTCCCACTATCTCCCCCGGCATCCACCTTTTTCCTCAGTGGGAACATCAACATGGCAGAGGCTAGTGTGCTAAGTAATCAGCATGATATGCAATTGAAAAATATCCATTCAGCCTTTCATGAGATGCAATTGATTGATAAGAAACTTGAGATGGGAGAAGGGTTTTACCTATGCAATTCAGTGACTCACTGATTGCTAGTACTTACCCTTTTACAATATTTTAGCTTGGGTGAGAAAATTTCAACAAAACAAACCAAGGTTATGCATCAAGCTGATCAAATGTTACCTAAGATGAGTAATGGTTTTGAATCAAAAAGAATTCAATGAAATAGGCTGAGATTGAAGAAAATTAATACTATTCTCTGATCTATTGATCAATCCAGTGAATTAATTGATCAATAACCTCTCATCAACAAGTGGAAAAGCCATTAGCAATAGGATTATTGAGAGATTTCAAAGATTAGCAAAAGAAAATACCTCCATTAAGCTTGAAAATGATGATGGATATCAGCTTTAACCCGGTTGATGCAAGAGTTCTTCATAATCCACCATAAATCCAACATAAAGCTTGAAATCTCCATGAAATCAGTCCATACATGCTTCAATATGATGAAATCCTTGAAAGATCAATACTCCAGCCTGCTTGAACACTTGAACTTCAAAGATTCAAGCTCCTTGATGAAAAGCCCCAAAATAATCCTTCCATTTGAGCTTCACTGATATGCACGGGCTGAAATCTCTTCAATGTCTTCAATCTTGAAGTCTATCCAGCTTGTATTCAGCTTTAGAGAAGCCTTGAAGGTCGGGAAAGTCCAAAATTTTGAGAAATTTGAGCTTCCATGTCTGTGGCTATGGCTGCCCTGCTGTGTATTAGGGTTTTGAACAGAGGAATGGCTGATGAGAGTTCTCCTGGAGCTGAAAGTTGATGCAATCAAATGTTTGATGAAGCCTTTGCAACAATTGATCAGTGAGCTGAGAATTTGGAGCAGCTGAGCAAGGAGAAGGAGCAGGAATATCAGCGCATTTTTTGGTGCATTTTTCGGGCTGCTTCCTGGCTTATAATCATCAGCAATCATCAAGTGTGGTACTCCTCCTGAAGCTTAGGACACAAAGAATCTTTACCCCATGGTTTGGCAGTGAGATATTCAACACAGAGAGAGATATTTGTGAAGATTCTTGACATCCACCATGAAAGCTTCAGCCAAAAGCTTGAAGGAGAGAGAAGAAAAGCTCTCTTTTGAAAAATAACTGTAGTTTAGTCTGTAACTAAGCCCGGTTAACCATTCTTTACCCTAGTTACCTCCATTTTTGCATGAAATTTGATGACGTCCAGCCATTTAAGCCTTTACCCGCCATCTTTGACCTTGGATATCTCCAGATGTAGTCATTGCTAACTGTAATTATCCTGCAGCACTCCACTAGTCACTGTCTTGTACCATTTTTGTCTGAAATTGGTTTTGAAATAGGAAAATGGGAGTGAAAATGGAAGAAAATAATGGATCAAAGACTGAAGCTCTGATACCACTTGTTAGAGAGAGAACTAGGGAGAGAGAAAGAGGAGAGAGAAAGACTGCAAGAAGAGAGAGAATAAGAGTGACGAGGAGAGAGAAAGATTAGAATTGGAGAGAGAAAGACAGGAAAGATGAAGAAGCCATGGAAGCTTGGAGCAAGAAGGGAGAGAAAGTTTGTAAATGTATTGATTTGTCAAAAGATGTGAAAAATTACAACTTCTCTCCTTATATACCAGTGTCAATGTGACATGGCATATTAATAGCATTCTAAGTATTCCCAGCTTCTTACATTCCGACTGTCGAATTTTTAGTTATTAATTTTTTCGAGTGTTTTCGGCTACATTTTTCGTGTTTTTTCCATGTGAACCCTTCCTAATTTCCCCCCAACAGAGCTTTGATGTTCCAATCCTGTGAATTCCTTTTTCTTGGAATTTTTCCTTTTTACTGCCTGCTATTCCGACGCACGATTTTTTCCATATTAATTTTTTAGTCCATTTTCGGGCCCATTTTTGGGGTTCTTCCCATGTGAATGCATCCTATCTCGATCGGAACTATGTTTTGATGTGATAGGGTTGTTGGACACATTGTTTTGCACACTTTTTCTTCTTTCCGTACTTCCTTTCAATTCGCGGATTTTTCGATATTAATGCCCATATGTGTTTTTGGGTTTATCTTTTGCGTTTTTCCCATGTGAACACCCTGATTTTGTCCTAGAACAGGTGTTGCATGTTTTCAACATTTTTCCCTCGTCTGCCAGTCCATTTTTCCTTTTTACAGATTTTTGATCCGACAAACGGTTTGGTTTTTTATTAAATTTTCTTTAATTTTCTCGTTAACCGTGTTTCTCGCCTCGCTCGTGAACGAGCCTGTTTTTGGTTTTACATGCCCTGGGATGCCCCCGTGGACTCCGTGGCTCGCACGTCCCCGTCCCTGTCCGTTTGAATCCGTAATTGCAATTTTTTTTACCCCGGTCCGCGCGTGCACACGGGCCGGGGATGTGTTATTTTCTCTTTTTTTTCATTGTGTAATATCACCAAAAAAATAAATTTTTAAAAAATACTAAAAATAAAAATAAAAAATAAAAAACAAAAACTATTTTTTTTAAAAAAAAACACAAACACACCAACAGGGCAAACAAAGACAGAGGAGAAAAGAAAAAAAAGAAAGAAAATGAGAAAAAAAAAAAGAAAAACAAACACAAACATACACTTAAAAAGGAAAATCCATAGTTTGATTGAAAAACAAAAACCAAACAAAATAATAATAATTAGAATACCAAAATGAATGAAAAAAAAACAAAAACATTTTTTAAAAAAATTCACGTACCTGTTGATGCCGTTCGTGCCTCTCCTTCCTTCTCCTCCTCTTCCCCCTCCTTTCTCCTGCCCCTTCTTCTTCTTCTTCTTCTTCCCTCCTCCTTTCCTCCCCCTCTTCTCTCTCCTTTCCTCCACTCCTCCTTCTCCCTCCTTCTCCTTCTGGCGCCCCTCTTCTCCCCTCCCGCCCTGGCACCTGTCAGCTGCCTCACTCGCTCCCGCCCGTTGCAGGCCGCCTCCTTCTCCCTTTGCAGGCCGCCGCCCTCTCGGGGCCTCCTTCTCCACCAGCAAGCCGCCACCCTCGCCTGCTTCTCCTCCAACCGCCGCCTGCGGCCCTTCCACGCGCCGCCGCCGCCACCTCCTTCTGGTCCATGTGCCATGCTTCCCCGTCGCGCACCCTCCTGCGGCTCCTCCACCCGGCCATCGACCACCGCCTGCGGCGCCTCCAGCCGTCTCCTCCCGCACCGCCCTCGCCGTCTCCTCTCGCTCCTCCTCTCCCCCCTCCCGCACCGCCCTCGCCGTCTCCTCCTGCTCCTCCTTCCCCTCCCTCCCGTAGCCGCTCCTCCATCTCCTCTTGCTCCTCCTCCCCCTCCCTCCCCGTAGTTGCTCCTCCCGCTCCGCCACCTCCTCCCGCTCCTCCTCCTCCTCCTCCTAACTGCCATCCAAGGTTAGTTAAACTAATCTTAACTTAGTTACACTAACCTTCAATTAGTTAAACTAACCTTACATTAGTTCAACTAACCTTAATTAGGTTAATCTAACCTTCATTTGGTTAATCTAACTTTAAGTTAGTTAAACTAACCTTAGTTTAGTTAGTTGACCTTAGTCTAGTTAGTTCACCTTAGTCTAGTTAATTAACCCTAGTCTAGTTAACCTAACCTTAATCTAATTAACCTACCTCAGGTTAGTTCCCACCCTACTAACTAATCCTAGGTTAGTTAGCCTAATCTAGGTTAGTTAGACTTGACTTAGCTTACCTAACTAACCTAGCCTAACCTAGACTAACCTAACCTGCCTTGACTTAGCTTACCTAACTAACCTAGACTAACCCAGACTAACCTAGTCTCCCTTGACTAACCTGACTTGCCTTAGTATGACTTACCTGACTTACCCAACCTAATAGGACTTAGTTGACTTGATTTGACCCTACTTACCAAACTACCCTGATTTCCATGCTTTAATTGATTTAGTTAATTTTTAAATTCATTTCAACTCAGAAAAATTTCAAAAAAAAAATCTAAAAATTTCCCTATATTTCTTCAAATTTTTGGAAAACTTGTCAGGTGGAAATTTCCACCACCAAAATTACAGAGAATTGACAATTTAAAAATTCATTCAAAATGATCTTTAAAAATGTAAATAAAATTCATTAAAATTAGTAAAAAAATACCAAAAAATCAAAAAATTTCTAGAAAATTCCACCCACTCCATCTGGCCTTTTTCCATTCATTTTTCCCTTTAAAATATTTTCTTACAAGGCACCAATATTTTAAAAAAAAAACAAAAACATAAAAAAACATAAAAATCCAAATCTTATTTTCATAACATAAATTGTGGATATTTCCTAAATGGCTAAAATTTTATTATTTCCTTCATCACATATCCATAATTGCTTATTATTATTCCTTTTAAATAGAAAAAAAAACAACCACATCCAATTTTTTAAAACACAAAAACAGAACCCAACAACACATAACACACACAAACCAAACACACATAATAAAATAACTTTCCAAACCATTATAAAACACATAACAAATACACATACACTCCCAAATAAAAATATATATAAAATTAAACAAATACTCATAATTCCACAAAAAAAACCATAAATCATCATATTAAAAATCGACAAACCCACTAAGGTGTTGTCTTTGTTGTTCAGTCAGTAGTCTTTGATTTTGTTTGACTAGATTCATTGCTTTTAGGAGACTCTTCCGTACGCCTTCAGGCCATTGCATACACACCCCTTTCAGGTATTTATTTTGTGAGCTTTATTTATATTCATTCCCCCTTAATCACAAATTAATTGCTAAAATAAACTATTTATTCACCCACATTTTCCACGCGCATTCGTGCTAAACACACAATTTAATACTTTTAAAAATCAACCCACCGTTCACTTTGCACGCGCTACGTGCACTTAAGAGGCACTTTACTTTGTCATAAAAATGAACCAGCCGTCACAAGAGCACGCACTGGCAAAAAAGCGCTCCACATCACTCTTAATTTTTAATTAAGGAATTTGCATTTAGAGACCTAGTCTGAGCATCGTAGTCCGGGTTGCGTTAAAGCACCGTTTCACCTTAATAATTTTTAATTAAAATTTTAAGAAGGAACCGCCATTTTCTTATTAAGGTTTATAACCTAATAAAATGTCATCCATTGTTAATAATTTATTAAAATGAACCCTTCATTAAGTAATTCCCCCTCACTGCACTTTTTTCCCCTTTTTAATAAACATGCTTCATGGGATGGGTGCGTACAAGTCTCTTAGTTGACACTGATGGCCAGGTTATGGTCCAGTCTTGATGTACATTTTTGTGGTACTCTGATTTGTCCATGTGCTACAATTATGGGTACGGTGTGTAGTTTTTTCTTTCTTTCCTGATACGGGAATTTGGGTGCTTGAATGTTGCATCGCATGAAGCTTTCGGTCGCATATGTGTTGAGGTCATGCCAAAATTTTTCTAGGCTGTGTATTGTCTGGGGTGGTAACTGGGTTAGTTATGTCTATGTCTGTATGCGTGACATACTTTTTGATTGATTCCTTTTTTATAGCCCTTTGGTTGTTTTGCAGGCATTCTTTGTGACTGTCTGTATTGTGGTGTGTGTGTTTACCATCTAAATGGCGCCTCACGCTCCTCCCCCTATCCGGTATGTCCCCTTGGTTAGTAGGGATTACTCTTCCCTACTCACTTTTGAGCCTCTCACGAAAGCGGGTCTCGCGACTTTCGTGGCTGCCTCCTTCCCCTTGATTCCAGAAGATCCATCCATGTGTGATGAGTTCCTGGCTTCATACAGCAAGAAGTCGGGACTGGTCCATGGTACTTCCATGACATTGACACTCCGAGGGTTAGGGAAGGCTCTGTCTCTTCCCTACAAAGGAGAGCCCTTTGTTACAGCTCGCCAGCTCTTCTTCAACGATGAGATTTTGAAGCTGTTACAAAAACAAACCAAGGAAATTCTGGATGTTAAGAAAGTGATCAACACTTCAGGAGTTTCCTTTTCCATGATCACTGATCCTGTGTGGAAGTTGGTCTGCCAGTTCCTCCAGGACAGGTTTATGCCTACCAAAACACCATCCCATTACTTGTCCAAAGAGCTCTTTACAGCTTCAAGGATGGTGTTAAAAGGAGTAGCTATTGATTGGAGCACTTACCTACTCACCAAGATGGATCAACATTTCGTTAAAGTAACCAAGGGCAATGTCACAAACGTCACCTATGGATCCTACCTATCTGCTTTCTTGACCTATTCAGGTTTAAAGAAGAGTGTGCCTCCACCTCCTCCATCTGATCCAGTACCTCCTCCTCCACCTTCAAATGAGCCAGAACCAATTGATATAGAGGATCTGGATTCTCCTCCTCACCTGGTCATACAGCATAAACGCTTGAAGCGGGTGGCAGATAAAGCTCCTTCAGTTCTTCCTTCAGTTACAATTCCTGCTACATCTAGCAGTGATCTCCTTGCTTATCTCACATGTAACAACCTGTTCACAGCACATAGAGAAGGTTTGTTGAACATATCAGTCCCTTCACTGAACAGTCTAGTATCGGGAGATGCCATTCCATTCCTATGTAAAGACATCCATAGTTCAATTGAACTTTCCATAATAGCCTGTGTTCAACAGCTGTATGCTTCCTTTTATGAAGAACTGATGCAGTCTAAAGACCAGTTGCATAAGGCAACATCCGAGTTAGCCTCTGCTAAGGACACACTGGCAGATCTATTTAAGCAGATGGAGCAACAAACCCAACTGATTGAGACCCAAAGACAATAGATATCTTCTTTGAAGATTCAGTTAACACAGGCTCAATCAGAGGTCACTAGAATCTCAGAGGCGAAGGAGAGAATATCCAAAGAAGTGCAAGAGTTTCAAACTCTTTTAGATGTAAAACTTTCAGCCTTACAGACTGCTAAAGACACAGTGGAATCACAAGCTTCCCAAATCGAGCAGTTGCAAGACCAACTGGCAAAGTCATGGTCTGTTCCTCCAAGCCCTAATGTTCCACTGATCCCTTCTCTCTCATAGCAGGACTTGGCAGTTCTTCAGAGACAGGCTACCTTGTGTCCTCTCTTCCAAGATAAAGTGGAAAGATTGCAGTCCAGGATGGATCTCCTATGGTCTACATTTGAACATTTCCAAGAATATGTTCCTCCGGACCATTCTTTCTTTGTCCATTATCAATTGCAAAAGTTGGCCTTTTACATGAAGCTTTCAACAATGGATCTTCCTCTTCCAGAGGATGGTTGGAGTGGGGCTTGGTCTCCTGAATTACTGACAGAAGTGGTCCGTATGGTGTTTGAAGATTCTGTCATGACAAATACCATGTTGCTGTCATATATATATCTACGAGGTGACTTGTTGATTCCAAATGAAGTAGATATGGCCTGATATGTGGGAGACGTGGTTTTACAAGCTGTTTTATATGTCAACTATTTGGAGTTGCGAATAGATTACATGTTCCAGAGTTACTCCTCAAAAGTGGCTACTTGCCCTGATAATTCCTGGCACTCAATGATTGATTCTGTGGTCCTGAATCCACGACAGAACATAGCTTCTATCTATGTACAGAGCACTAACCAACTGAGGATGGATCTCTTAGCTCACCTTTCCAAAAATAATCCATTTGATTCAACCTTTTTTTATGCCTATTAGAGAATATCTATCTTAGGTCCCTCTATTCCTAGCCTACGGTATTACCAACAAATGGCTCACCGTTATGATACCTATATGTCCCTCTATCAAACCAATTCAACAGCAATCTTACCCCTTCTTTTCCAACCTCAATCTTTTTCTCAAATTCCCATATTTACATATTACTCTTTTATCGAAGATAGAGTATTTTCCCCTTCTCCACCATGCCCTTCTCCATCCATTCATGTACCTTCTACCTTTCCTATTTATCAATTAACACCCTTTTTAACTAATTCCCTAAAATTTTCAGCCACTCCTTCTTTAACATATTCCTCCTTTTATGATTTTGCCTACCCATCTCTTCATCCACTTTTACTTATTCCACTTCCATCTCCTGTCACTTCTATCTCTCAACCCCCTCAATTGGTTAGTGAATATGAAGGGTTTGATCAGCATATTTCCAGATGAAGAGGATGGAACTCGAATGATTCTCTTACCGGACCTCAGATAAACTGGCCAATAATTCCAGGAGATTGGACAACTGCCAGTCAAGCATATCAGAACTACCTTCATTTTGCTCACCAATATTCACAATCTCTGGATCCTTCGGTGAGATTGACAGCTCATTTTGCTTGGTATCTAACATGCATGCATAGGCATTCCCATAATGATCAAAATGCTATTCCAAAACTTTGTATGAATGTCAATGTGAATATTGACTCTCACCAGTTGGATGTCGTGTATTTTCATGCCCTATGTCTCCCTAGCAGATACCTTGTCTTGCTAGAAAGGATGTGCTGCTTGCAGTTCTTTCAAAATCCTCCAAAGACATTTGTAGATGAATCCTTCTCCATGGATCGTTTTCGAAACCACCAAGCCTTTAAAAGGGATCATCTTCATTGATGCCTTTGCAATATATCTTGGATGATTCTTAATGATATATCTCTTTTCGAGAGCTCTTTTCAAAAGATTGCTGGTGGAAGTAAAGCCTATGGTGGAAAGCTGAAGAGAATCTCTTATATCCTTTACAAATTTGCTATGGCTTTTAAATGATTAATCACAAGAGTTAATGAATAATGAAAGTTTTCCTTTAGTAGTTTTTTCTCTCAGATACAGGTGATAAGTTGGGGTCGTGTTTTGGCAAGATTATTTAAGGAAGACAAAACTTGAGCTCTTTAGTGAACTTATATTCTTCTTTTCCTTAGGTCGCAAGGACGCTTCCTTTCTGTGTGGGGATATATTGAGAGTGGAAAAAGACTGAAATTTTTGACTGATTTTTGTTGTTTTTGAGGACTGAATGATTGATTTTTTATGGATTTAGAGTGATGTATGGTTGTAATGAAAGTATTTGAGAGTGTTTTGGATGATATTGATTATGTTTTGAAAGTTCATGATGATTCTCAGTGGAGATATGAAGCTCTGTGATGTTCTGATAGGTTCTGTTGAGCTTCTGATAGGTTCTGTTGAGCTTCTGATTGGTTCTGTATACCTTCTGTATAGCTTCTGTTTTGTTCTGATTGTCTTCTGTATGAAGCATAGATTGATGATTGATGAAGATTGAGATCTTTTGAAAGCTTATTGAATAAGTTTTGAGAGTTTGGAATGGTTTGAGTATGATTTATGAGGTTCTGATGACCTTCTGTAATCCTCTGTAGAGCCTCTGTCTCTGCTCTGTCTCTGTACTGTAACTGTACTGTAGCTGTTCTGGTGTTGTACTGTGACTGTTCTGTAGACCTTCTATAAGTGTTCTGTAGAAAGTATGTGTGATTGTGGGAAATTTTTCTAACCTTTGGAAAGGATGAATCTAAGTTCAAAAGAGTTAAAACAAGTGGAAGAAACAACTGCTGAAGACTGAAGAGAAGACTAAGTGACAGTCACAGTAGTGAGCTGTGAAAAGACACTGTAGTGGCTCTGGTGACTCTTCATATCAGACATACCTCTTGGGAGGTGCATCCATGACCTAAGAAGGATTATTGAGGGTTATTATGAGAGCATTGTAGTGAGGATATGATGTACTATAGAGAGAGAGAGAGCTAGAGACAGTCAATTCTATCAAAACAGTGTAATTGTGTATGAGAGATTGAGAGAGAGAACTATGAAGACATTGAAGAAGGATAATATGTGATTGATTTCCATTCAAAGATGGTGTATTCTTTTGTGTTCTTTGTTATATTGAAGAATTTTGTGAAGATGTTGAAGATTATGGTCGATTCTATCAAATCCGTGGGAGATATCTACTATGATGCTGTGTGAAGATTTGCTGCTTTCTTTGTTTTGATGATCAAAAGAATGAAATAAAAGCTTGTTGATGTTACAAGATAGATTTTCTTGCAAGAGAATTCCCTTTTTCTTGGTGTTCCTCTTAGGGCTCCATTGAACCAAGTTCTTCACCTTATTCATCTCTAGTTCTGTTAGTCAAAAAGAAAGATGGATCTTTCAGAATGTGCATTGACTACAGGGATCTTAATAATATCACAGTGAAGAACATGTATCCGATACCCAGGATTGATGATTTGCTTGATAAGCTCAAGGGGGCTCGATTCTTTATGAAGATTGATTTGAGGTCAGGGTATCATCAGATTCGCATGTGAGAGAGTGATGAAGCCAAGACTGCTTTCAGGACTAATCGGGGGACTCTGTCATTTCTTAGTGATGCCATTTGGGCTTACAAATGCTCCAGCTACCTTCTAGAGCCCGATGAATAAGATTTTACAGCCTTTCCTCTTTCATTTTGTCTTGGTGTTCTTTGATGACATTCTGATCTACAACGAGACTTTACAGGATCACTTGGCACATATGAGGAGGGTTTTTGATGTACTGAGACATCACATGCTTTTTGCTAAGGAGAAGAAGTGTTCTTTCATGCAGTCTGAAGTGGAATACTTGGGACATATTGTCAACGAAAAAGGAATACAGGCTGATCCCAAGAAGGTGCAATGTATAAAAGATTGGCCAACACCCACTACTACTACTTCTCTTAGAGGATTCCTTGGTTTATCTTCATTCTATCGCCGATTCACCAAGCACTATGCGGCCATTGCAGCTCCTTTGACTGATAGGTTGAAGAAAGAGGCTTTTTTTTTTGGATGCTCTTGCAGATAGTAGCTTCAACCAGTTAAAGGGACTCCTTACCTCTGCTCCTATCTTAGTATGCCCGGACTTCTCCAAAGAGTTTACCATACAGTGTGATGCTAGTGGCCATGGCATTGGGGTTGTTTTGTTACAGGAGCATGGAGTGATTGCCTTTGAGAGCGGTAAGCTTACAAATAGAAAAACGGCCATGAATGTTTATGACCAGGAGATGTTGGTTGTCTTACATGCAATTAAAAAGTGGCACCATTACTTGTATGGCAGCCGATTCAGAGTACACAGTGATCACAGGGCTCTTAAGCATTTCCTTACTCAGTCCAATCTTACTCCTAAGCAACGTTTGTGGGTAGTTACACTATAGAATTATGATTTTGACATCACTCGTACGAGGGGCAAAGACAATATAGTGGCTGATTCTCTTTCTCATACGTGGGCTTGCAAAGTTTCAGCTATGACTGAATTACATAATGATTGTACTGAAGAATTACATGAGGCTTATCTTTTGGATGAAGAATTTAGCCATATTTTTCAGAAATTACAGCAAGGTCTTATGGAAGAAAACTCGCATTATTAGTTCAAAAATGGCCTTATTGGTTGAAAGGCAAGATTGTTATTCCTTCTACCTCTTCTTTTACACGGAAAATTATGGAGGAACTACATTCTTCGCCTTTAGCTGGACATTTAGGAGTTTTCAAGACCTATGATAGGATTAGTAAAAGTTTCTATTAGAAAGGACTGTGGAAAGATGTCAAGGACTTTGTCATGAAGTGTATCCCTTGTTAGCAGAATAAGGACAACACCCATAAGCCAGGAGGTTTGTTACAGCCATTACCTATTCCTACAAGTAAATGGACTCATATTACTATGGATTTCATTACTGGCTTACATACTACCAAGAAGGGATGGAATAGTATATATGTGGTGGTAGATAGACTCACCAAGGCAGCCCATTTTATTCCAACTAAGATTCAGTTTACTGCTTCTCAAGTGGCCAGTCAGTTTATAGAGCAGATTTTTCGACTATATGGATTACCGCAGGTGATTGTTCATGATAGACTCAAAGTTTATGAGTAACTTTTGGCAGGCGGTATTTATATCTATGGGCACTAAATTGGCTCCATCTACGGCCAATCATCCACAAACTGATGGACAGACAGAAAGGGTCAATAAATGGTTGGAGACTTATCTTCGCCATTTCTGCTATGATGTCCAAACTTCATGGGATTCTTGGTTACACTTGGCTGAGTTTGCTTATAACAATTCTTCCCACGCTAGTATTGGAGTCTCACCCTTCGAGGCTTTGTATGGTTACAAGGTGCCCTTACCCACAGTCATCTTTAATGAAAGGATCAATCCTCATGGGAAGGAAGTGTTAGAAAGAATGCAAACCCTTCTTCAACAATGCAAGATGAATATTAGGAAAGCTCAAGGCCAAATGAAGATGTATGCTGATGAGAAGAGGTAGCCTTTAGAGTTCCAAGAAGGAGAGTTGGTCTTACTGAAGGTGCCCAAGTCCAGGTACTCTACATTAAAAGACGGATCTAGTAATAAGCTTGCTCATAGGTTTTATGGCCCTTACTGGATCCTTAAGCGAATTGGAGACTTGGCATACAGATTAGAGCTTTCCTCTTCCACAAAGATTCACAATATCTTCCATGTTAGTCAGCTCTTGCCTTTTTATGGTGATCCAGTGGATATAGTTGATGAGTTGCCACCTATTGATGAAGAAGGTCTTGTTCAGTACATCCCAGAGGCTGTTATAGGTCAACGTGAAAAGAAGCTTCGATCTCGTTCTATCGTGGAATATTTGATCAAATGGAGAGGTTTACCACCTAAGGAAGCTTCTTGGAGACATGATTCTATATTGGATGAGTTTCCTTTCTCAAGGGATACATTGGTGGCTGAAGCCTATTGATTATGGAGCTAGTGATGATGTAGACAGGATCAGGACAGCACGCTATTTTAGAACAGTTTTAATCGTGCCTAATTTTTAGAATTAAGCTATCTACATGGGCTTAAAGTACTCTTCAAGAGTTCCGTTTTAATATATGGCACGCCTCATTTGGACACTTCTACTAGAAGTAATGGCAAATTTGGTCCAGCAGGGTCTATTTACACAACAAGCTGTCTACTTTATTTTGAGATTATCTATTGAAGATTTTATGGCTCCATATATTTTTGAAGTATTCCAGATCATGTATATAGCTGAGGCCTACTCTTGTTCTTCAATTTTCGTCCATATGGTTGGTCATACTTCATTCATTTTCCCATTTGTAAAGCTGTAAAAACAAAGTAGTACTCTGTTCTATCCATCCTTTTCTAGTCTTTCAGGTTTGTTTTTTAGGACAAAAACTTTTGGGAAGGGATGGATTGTAAGAAGCTGGGAATAAGGACTTAGTGTAAAATAATATTGATATTATGTCATGTCACACTAACATTGGTATAAAAGGGGAGGACATGTAATTTTTCACATCTTTTTGATACATTAATACAATTACTGTCCTTCTCTCCCATCTTGCTCACAGCTTCCATGGCTTCTCTCTCTTTCATGTCTTTCTCTCTCTAAATCTAGTCTTTCTCTCTCCTCATCACTCTCTTTCTCCCTCTTCCTGCAGTCTTTCTCTCTCTTCTGCAGTCTTCTCTCTCCTCTTTCTCTCTCTCTCTAGTTCTCTCTCTGACAAAGCGTTAATGAATCATTGTGTGTTGTAGACTCACAACAATTACATATTGTTGATGAGTTGTATGATTTGGATGGGTGTCCTGAAGTGAGCCCATGTCTTTGATGTGTTTGGATCTTCTGGTGTTGTGAGTCAAGAGGTAACCCAATTTGATATTTTTAAGAATGTGGATGATTGTGTTGTTGAGGTGGAAGACCTTTACTAGCACCTTTTGGTAAAGTTTTTTTAAATTGAAGGAATAGGTATGTTGTTGAGTTTGAGCTTGGTAACAAAGATAGGATTGAGATCTTGTTCAAAAACTCTCTAGCTATCATGTTTTCATTCAAGGTGGATGGGAGGGATGTGTGGATTTTTCATCTTTTTATGAGAGCTATACTGCACATAAATGCCTGTAGACTAGGGGGAAGAGCTAAATATATCACACATTTCCTCGTAAACTCAAAACCCCTAAAAAATCATATCAAGGATAGGATTTTTTACTAGATTTTCTTGATCGAGATTGGTGTTTTCTTGGACAGATTGGAGCTAGATTTTGATTGTAGCTGATGTACATCCTAAATCGTGTATACCTTCTTGTCGATATCATTGCATATCACCAGGATCATTGGTTCATGAACACTTCACATTGCACTTGTCAAATATAGTGCACTCAGGGGTCGTCTCCAAATTCTTCAATCACTTCCATGCCATGGGTTGGGCTAAAGCACTTATTGCACCATCATTGAGTTCACACCAATGGTTCTGGCTTTGCATCACTTCAAAATCATAAGTGACTGAGCATTGAGTACATTTTCAAAACATGTTTTGGTTAGGAAACGTTGCATTGAATTGAAAGCAAGTAAATTAAGAAATATCAACACTCGTTTGGGGACCTAAGAGAGGCCAGAACATTCCTTGGAGAAGGTTGATTATGCATGGAGCTACAAGACTTATGTTTGGATATTTCTTTGAGCTTGAATTCCCTTTAGCTTCTATTTTGTTCTAAGTTGGTTTTCCCTTGAAGATGAGAGAAATCTTGGAATCTATGGTCTTGTTTACCTATTAGCATGCCTTGATGATCTCACAAATATGCTAGTTAGAGTCTAGTATAGTTTATTTCTTATGAGGCGAGGATGGTTATTGTCCTCATGGATGGGACTTGGGTTTGGTATTTAAGTGTTGCAAGGATTTGTGGAGTAGCATCTTTAAGCTCAAGCCCTTCATGTGGGAAATGATGGTGATGGACCTTATGCTATTGAAGTTGGAAAATATGAGGATGAGGCATGGCTAATCAATGTTCATGTTATTATTGACACTCCAGAAACACTCGATCCAAAGGGCTATTTGGAGTGCAGGTTTGGTTATTCAAAGTGTTATGACAGCATCTTGTGCTCTTCAAAGCTTATTAGAAGAACAAGGATTGACGGCAAGAGATGGCATACAATTTCATACTTACACAAGGGCTAGAGAGTAGGGTTAGGTAAGTGAGTTGGTTTGTTAACACTGGATGTGAAAGAAGGAACTGCGTGATTGCCTTTTGAATCATTGACTCATGTTGGAAATTCATTGGCTATGCCTATACAACTTGCATTGGCAATTAGGGAGGAGTACTTAGCATTCAAAAAGGTGGGGGCATCAAGGGAGTGGCTGAGTATATCCAAGTACGATTGTGGGGCTATATGAAGAGACACCAAGTGGAGGAATGATTGTAGAATTGTTAAAAGAATTCCACAGCAATTGTAAGCATGTGCCAAGAGTTCCAGATTATCGCCCAAGATAAATCACCATATTCAGGAGGTGGTCTGGATTGTGATAGCAGGAGTACCAACATGAAGGAGCTATTGAAGGTGGTGGCATTAGGAAGATGGAACGAGCAGCCACATGCATGGTGACCGTTACTAAGGCATTGGGAAGGTGGTGGCATTGGGAAGGGAGCCAGTAGCCTTGGGGTGATGGTTCTATCCAGGGAGGACAAAATTAGTGTTTGATGAGATTGCATGGGAGATTAGAGAGACGTGAAGGCTGATCTTCATGCAATTGTGGATTCACGATGGGATGTAATCAAGCAAGAGGGCCTGATGGATGATAAGTTTGATTTGATGAGTATGATAATAGCAGAAAGTTAGAGATCAATGGCGAAAAATTCATCATAACCATTTTCTTTATCATAATCGATGGCATGCAATTGTGCAAGTTCGAACTGTGTATGCATTCATGGGTAAAAATGCATATGTGTGACAATACTTAATTACATCCCCTCCAATGGCTCAAAAAGTGCATACTTAATGCGGAAAGGATTGTGTGACCATACTGAATTACAATTGCATAGTTAATGCATTAGTGATGTCCTTTTTCAAGGTCTCGTGCCAACGCACGTCCTTACAATTTTTTGGGTGGTAAGCTTTGAAGTTTGGTGTTCGAATTTCGAAGCATCAAGCGCACAACGTGATAAGAGCCTTGCTCGGACGAACAAATTTTTGACACATTGGTGTCCTTGCGACGATATAAATGCAAATTTCCAGCACGGAAATGAGTGCAGGAAAATGGGTGGGAAGGTGAGAGGCATGTAAATGCAGAGACTACCTTGGGGGGGTACTAATGGCAGCAGCAGAGCTACGTAGTACGGAGGCAACTGCTGGTAAAAAAGTAACTGCGCGCTGGGGACAAGTCATTATATGCAGAGGGAGTGGGCACTACTGAACAGTGAACAGTGGATAGTAGGTAACGTTCTGTGCAAAGCTCAAGCTGGAACTCCTTCCCCCCCCCCCCCCCCTCGAAACCCATAAAACCCCACACGCGCGCGAGCGCGCGCGAGAGAGAGAGAGAGAGAGAGAGAGAGAGAATTGAGCTTCTGCAGCAATGGAGGTGACGAAGGACCATGAGAACGTCCAGCCAGCTGCGCCGCGCAAGAAGAAGACGTCTCCCACACCAGGACTGCTCTACAAGTTCCCATGGGAGGGCTTGGGCAACTGGAAGGTATAATGATAAAGCTTAAATTCCATGCACCATTCATTCTCAATCGACCGTCTCTAATCACCCAGCGTAGTCGAATTATTAAGGTCTTAATCGAGGTAATCCAAGTCTGTACTGAGGCCCGCATTGCGATCATTTTATAATGCAGTACGTGGTGGTGTTCCTTCCTATCGCAGTCAAGGCCCTGCATGTGCACTGCTACACGACGGGGCAGCCATGGTACATGAACATGTTCCTGCACGTCCTCCTCATAGCGGGCGTGCGGTACCTGGCCTTTCAGATGTGGTCCACCGTCAACTTCCTGCCCGCCATCTCTCGCAAACACCGGATTGTCGAGAAGAGCCAAACCTTCGAGCAAATCGACCACGAAGCTTCCTGGTCGGTCTCTCTGTAATTGTAAGAGGTTGCACTAGCTTCCTAGAGGGGGAGTTTCATTGGTTTTTGGAGAAAATCGAAACTCAATCCATATCACGTGGACTAGTTTCTGATTTTCTCCTAAACCAACGGAGCTATTCCTGTGCGGGTTTTCTCATGAGAGGAGTTTTTTTTTTCTCATGAGAGGAGTTTTCGAGAAGGAACAAAAGGTTATCAACAAAAATAAGCAAGGCCACATGGAGGGTTTTGATAACCTCCCCCGTCTAATAAATTTTTCTAAAAAATATACTCTAATCAAATGTGCAAATTCCATTTTGGGGCATGTTGAGGATTGGTCCACTTGTCCCACTCCATTTTAAAGAATGGTTGTTGGGAGAAACACCACCCCTTGGGTGTTTCTTGATAAAGAAATGGTTTGTTAAGAAAACTCGGAACCTCCCCACGGGCCTCAAGCGGCCTCCACTTTTCTCAAAAAACCTTAAGAAAACCCGCATGAGATCAACTCCATAGCTTTTTGGAAAGACACCAAGCTTGTTTAAAGAAAAAGGGAGAAGTAATGATCCTTCTTCTCCTAATTGGGATGAAGGATGCATTCCTTTCTTAAAGTAGAGGTGTCTTTCAAACTTTGTAATTCGAAAAGGGTTCTTAAAAACCCCCCACGTGTCTTGATTTTGTTATTGGAAACCATTTCCTTGGGTGGGCCTCTTGAAAAATAATTCCCGTGAGAAAACCCGAAAAGGAAAAGCTCTTGATCAAACCATGTGCTACCTCATTCGAACAAATCAAAAAGCTTAGGTAACCTCTTAAGTGAGACATTTTTTCCCTCAACCAAACTAGTTGAGCCAATCACCTTGCGTGTTATCAAAGCATTGCTAATTATATTAGCTAAACACACACCACGTGGCCATCCTTGAAGTACATTAAGTTATTTGTTCAAGAAAAAGACTAAATCATAGTAATCACATGTAAATGTCCATTTTATAAATCTTAAAATGAATTCCCTAACATATAAATGACCATTGGATAAAGTGAAACTAATAACATACATTGAGTAAACCCTAAACATATATAAATTTTGCTCTCATTTTGCAACCAATGAAGTATAGAGTTGGTAAAAATATATTTAGATGAGCAACTAAATACCCATCACAAAACACAATATTGAAGGACCTCAAACCTAAGTATGATCTTCATATTCCCCTTGGGTGATCTTAATGTACCAACATCTTGGCCTTCTCTATGCTCGCCTCCAAGTTTTATGCCTTAAATTATGTAAATGTCTCTATGTATAGAGCCACACATATCAAATGAACATATATAATCATACACACATTTACATGATATATCATTGTGAGATCTATCAAAAACTTGATACATATCTTCATGACCTTTTCTAGGAGTATTCCTATTGTATTAGATGTTTATATAATTGAAAAGAAAGTAAATATATAAGATCTCAAAGTACTCTATTTTTCCTCGAGTCTGTGAGTAGATTATATGTCAATGTGTACATGCTTTAGAATACTAAGACCTTCACACACGCACGCATGCACGCACACACACACACAACACACCACACACACATGAGGGTTGAGTAAGTATTTGTGCATAAGCAAATTAAAGAGAGAAAATAAAATACAACTTTGTCCAAGTATGTAGAGTGGGTCTTTGAATATGAATCCCCCTATCATTTTTCTTAACTCCACCTCTATGTGGCTTTTGCAAGGTAGAGAGAGAGAGAGAGAGAGAGAGAGAGAGAGAGAGAGTGTGTGTGTGTGTGTGTGTGGTGTCCTTTGCATAAACAAAGCTAGGTTAGAAGATGACAAAGATGGCACATTTGGATGGGTAGGCTATGTAGTTCAAGGAGAGTCCAAGCACGGGGGATTCACTAGTAATAATAAGGAGACGTCACCTGCATGCAAGAAATATATGAAAATACCCCTTATCTATCTCCTATTTATGGGACCTTATCTTATAAAATGTACCTTCATTCCCTTAAATAACCCCCCTTCCTTCCACTCACATGGTACCATACGCTAAACCCTAGTGGACCCCTTGGGAGTCCAAGGGCTTGCTCTTGTTTATATGCAACACATAATGCATAGTTTCTCCCTTGTTTTAAGCCCATACATGGATTGATGTGCTTCCATTTGGTGATACACACCAACTTAAGGATGTCTCGTAGCATTGCATGTCTTTGGGAGGCATAGAGGCTATGCAAGCATTACCCCTAGATAGTACTTCTCAACCTCTAGTGACTACCGTATCATCATCATCATCATCACCTCTCTCTCTCTCTCTCTCTCTCTCTCTCTCTCTCTCTCTCTCTCTCGTAGATGTATGTGCAAGGAAACACAAGCAAAATTTTCTCTTGACATAGCTTAGTGAGAGTGGCCTCACATACATGTGTGCATATGTGTGCGCACTTGTTTAGGTCCATGGTCAATCTTTAGGATATTCTCTAGCTAGATATTCATGGGTTAGTTCTCAAGTATTTAGGCTTGTAGTCTACCTTTAGAATAACTTTATGCCAATCCTAAAAACTTTGAAGAGTTAAGTCTCAGATGCTTTGTTGGGGAGGACTCAATAGTTATCATCATGGAAGTTGTCCCCTTACTTGATGAGTTACTTGGATGAAACAATGTTGATTAGGGCTAATACCGTCGAGTTTGGAACTTCTATTCAAGCTCTTTCGAAAAGAGATTTCTCAAGGATTATCTTGTATTTCAAGTTTTGAATGTTGGTGAAATCTTTTGTCTCTTTTGTATGTAAAGTCCTTGATAAACACGAAATTGGTTTAGTTTATTTTAAAGGTATTGTGTAACTTCCAATGAGCAATTGTGTATTCAGCATGAGAGAGAGAGATTCTCTTATATTTTAAAGAACTATTGTAAATGTTTGTTGGATATCTTAGATAATCAAAATGATTGAAATTTTTAATGTTTTATAAAAAGATTTGCACACACTTATATTCATGTATGTTTGTGACAAAACAATATGATGGTTGATGATGTGCTAATCCTAGTGTAGTAAAGGTTTCTTATAAATGATATTATACAATCTTGAACTCAATTTTAATTTCCCTTTGTACGATAGGGAGAATATGATACTCTTGAATACATGGATACATTGGGGCCTTGCTGAGATGCATGAGCGTAATGGCTTTGGAGTGAGAGAACTTTATCTATGGAACACCAAAGGTGTTTTATTTGGATTGTTATTTCATATTGGACCTGTGGAGTGGGTTTACTATTGGGCTCATAGAGCTCTCCATCACCATTATCTCTTTATGCGATATCACTCTCACCATCACACTTCTTTTATAATACAACCTGTTACATGTAAGTTCTCTCATTTTCCACATATATTAACTGTTTGGTGCTTCTAATTAGCTTATCAATGTCAATATGTTCATTTTCGTAGGTTTGGAAAACTTACAATTAGTAATGTCACCTGCCCACCATGTTTTAACACATCTTTAAAATGTTTCTTAAAATACATTACTAATTAGGTTGTGCCATGCTTGGGGGAGTAAGTCAAAGTTCATGCAAGATGTCACAAGAGTTCAATATTTGGGGTTTCTAAAATACTCTACTCATGCACATTCAAAGTTAAAATATGGCACATTTTGATACATAAGGATCTTAAAAGGAGATGTAGGAGGGGTCTATCCGGGCTTCAAAACGGATTTTGTAGAAACTCCACAAGTGTAATTGCTACATGGGATTTAGATGTTCTCAACTCCTTCCCTCAAGGTTGCATTGCACTTTTACCTAACAAAACATGTAAAATATATCTCATGCATTGCATTAAACTTATTAGCATCCAATTCAAAAAAGCCTTGGATTTGATAAAACCTTGCTAGACAAACCTTTTTCTCAAGAATCTTACAGTTTTTACCTATTTGTGGAGTTATGTGAATGCACACTATCATGATCCTTGATATTAATAAAACCTTTTGGTTAATAGAAAAGCTTCATATTCTTTGCTTGGTTATATATTTATGAGGTGAACTCTAGTCTTATTTGCATATATAGTTTATCCATTGTGTTTTGTACTAAACTTCTCAATTATTAACACATTGTGATTTTCTCACTTTTTAACATAGTGTGTGCTTGTTGGACAGCAAGTAACCATCCTTTCTTGGAGCACTTATTCTATGCCTTGCTTCTTGGGATAAGCATAGCCCCTGGATACTTTACAGATCTTGGCTCAATTGGATTGATCTACTTCAATGCTCTCTTTATAGACTTCATGAATGCATGGGGACATTGCAACTTTGAGTTCATCCCAGAGCATGCTTACAAAATCTTTCCTCCACTCAAGTACATTGTGTATAGCCCAACGTAAGTAGTGAATTTAGCAAAATATATTAATTGTGTTTTGTTTCTTTTACAATCCATGCTTCTTGTGAAGTAAATCTTTGTCAATTTATATCTTAGTCAAAGATGTAGAATAGTAATGACTTGAGATGATGAGAGATGCATCTCAATTGTATTGCACATTTTGACAAAGGATTCTAGTACTTTCTTCTACACATCTCTTAGTAAACTTGGAGACTATCGCAACATCTTGAAGGAGGTGTGCTCTCATAATGTATTGTAAGTATGAAAAAGGAGCATAAGCATGAGAGAGAGAGAGAGAGAGAGAGAGAGAGAGAGAGAGAGAGAGAGAGAGAGAGAGAGAGAGAGAGAGAGAGAGAGAGAGAGAGAGAGAGCAAAGATGTACTATCAATATCATGTATGCATGATCACCATAGCCTCAAGCAAACACAAGAAATAAGGCAAGTTTTGTTAATCTCCCATCTACTCAAGAGAATAGCTTGTTTTAGCACCACCTCGATATATTTTGGTAGACTTTATGAGTCCCTTAACATTAACCTTGCTAATCTATTGACCATTTAGTCCACCAACCCTTATGCTCATCCCTTGGGCTTACTACACCCTAACACATACTATCCATTGACTCCTTAATCTTGTCAATACCTTAGTATGCTAGTCCATTGCCTACTATCAACATAATAGTCGAGCTATCCTATGGAATATGTTTGCTCAAGACCTTTTTCTTACATTACTCCCCTCTTTTGGAAGAGATCTCATCCTAAAAAAGTGGAAAAGTATCTTCTTGAGTGCGCTAATATATTTCTAAGTAGAATGATTTTCAAATCAATCTTTTCACTTATCCAAAACTTGTTTGTAGACATGATGGTGCATATGATGCTTGTGAAAGTCAAAGTCCTCTTCAAAAGTGACCATACTTTTATGTTCATCCTCATGTTTCTTATATTAGTATTGAGCTTGCTTAACATTCAAGCATGCAATTTTCATCATATCAAAATAACATGCAAGAAAGTCCTTTATATGTTGAACTTTCTCATTGGAAAATTCCATTGGTGATTAGGGTTGAAATCCATACATAAGCATGAAGGGACTAAACCATGTAGTCACATGCTTAGCACTCTTTTAAGCAATGAGAAGAAAAAACTTCAAATCTAGTGCCAAAAGTTGCATAGGCATGACATGTGATAGAACTCTAGAGGCATTGTTTGCCAACCTGTAGTTAAGAGGTGCTTGAAATACACTTTATCTCTTTAAAAGTTAGCTTTTGAAAACCTTGCAATTAATCATATGCCACCCCATTGTGGAGCAACAACATGGCTTAACCTAGTAGTTAGATATCTTGCAATTAATCGTGTAGGGGTAATGATAGTACTATGATAGGTGACCTCTTGGAAAGTTTTTCTTTAAGCAATGGTTGTGCCTTGCATGAAGGCAATTGTGCCAATGAAGCCTTCATAGCCTTGTTGCCAAGGTATGTGTCTTAGTCACTAGCTATAGTTGGTCGCAAATGATATGGTTTAGATTTGATTGGTTGCATGCCCATTGCATTGCTTACTCTCTATTCCTTGCTTGTGCCTTGGTTGTCAACCATAGTTGGATGCATATGGTATCGCTTGGGTTTGTTTGGTCATAGGCATGTTGTGCACACGCATGCTTATCCTTTTGTTGTAATCTACTTTGGCACTTGTTTCATGCAAGCAAGCATGTGTTCCCTTCATGCATGGTTGTCATAGCCTTGAGTAAACATAAAAAGTCAATAGAGATTTGTTAACCCCCCAACCACTCAAGAGAATGGCCCATTTTAGCACCACATTGGTATATATAAGTAGACCTTGGTGCATACATTCATATAGATCACCAATCTTTTGATTCGTGGACCCTTATGTTCATCTCTTGGACATCTGATGCCCCAACATAGGCTATCCCTCTTGACACCGTAACCCTATCAATGCCCTAGCATGCTAACTCATTGCCCATTATCAAGGGTATAGTTGAGTCTATGAATTAAAAATGTTCATTTTGTGATAAATCTATTTTACTTTTAGTTTCAAGGGATTCATTATATGTAAATCCTTGTTATCATGTGTGTTCAATGCCTAGTTTAAAAAATCTCTTATTTTTGGATTTATCATGAGTAAAGCATACCATTTTTCTATTCAAGTTTTGAATATCCCCAATATATGATATCCTTTTATATGTAAAAATTGTCTAAAAAATGATTTTAAAATTCACTTTTATTGAAGCACATAATAGACTTATGTATTTATGATGAATCCCCTCGCCTTTACATTTCATGATACCATTCTTTTAGTTTAATAATAACTAGCCTTCTATACTCCTTAACATAGATAATGTTGATGCAGCCATATAACATCAAAACGATTGGTTACTTTTCAAAATATCTTTTGTATTAAAAGCAAGATACTTCAAATTGATGGTTGTCGCAGGTTTCATTCTCTCCATCACACAAAAGTGCACACCAATTTCTCTCTCTTCATCCCATTTTATGACTATCTTTATGGGACTGCAGATGCAACATTGCAATCTCTCCATCAAACGGCTCGCAAAGGTAAGACAACATCTATTGAGTTTCAAGTTATTATGTTATAGTATTTATAAATGTTTCCATGAGGAGGTGCATATGTATGCATGTGCGAGCCCTTGTGTGATTGCACGTTTACACAAGAGTAAGTGCTTCACATGCATGGTGTGAATGCATGCATACATGTTTATGCATGTGCACAATCCTCTTATACTTTGTCCAATTGTATTAAGAGAACATTAAGGGAGAACTATTAATAGGCAAAGAACTACGATGACTATCATGAAGTGTAAAAACAATGCAGTTTGGAAAATCTATAATGAATACAAAGTGCATGTTTCAAAGTTTTAGTACCTTAGTGGATTGCTCAAGTATACACTTGAGTATTGAACGAGAGAAAATATATAATCTTGTAGATATGTGAGATTTTGCGTTAAAAAATCTTTCCTAGTTTAAGTTTGATAATTATCAAGTAAAATTTTGGGGAACAATAAGAAAGATTTACATAATCTCATTTGTTATTTCTATAATCTCAAGTTAAGAGGGACCTAAAGGAAAACATGTTCTTTTTCCTTTCATTGATCGATATTTATATTAAGGTTCTTGATTATCTTTGGTCAATATGGTTTGTTTAGTCCCATATGGTTGTTGTCTAAGCTCATACATAACTCCATACTCTAACTACCATTACCAAGTTGGATTAGTTGAAGTGATAGAAATATAAATATCTAAAGGCCATGCCAAAATAATAGCCTCTTAGTTTCACTAGATTTTCATATGATCTCACACCATTTTATTTGGTGTAATCTATTACTTTGTGATTTTAGGACGGGAAGAGAAAGTGGATTGCGTATATCTTACACATGTAACAGAGATTTTGTCACTCTTCCATTTTCCATTTGGCTTTCAAACCTTTGCTGCCCATCCTTACAACACCAACAAATGGTATTTATGGCTTTTATGGCCTTTCACTTTGCCACTTGTATTACTTATGTGGCTCTTTGCCACACCCTTTGTTGGTTTGGTCCATCATGTTCTCCCTTCCACAACTTACAACAAGGCTTTGGAGCTCCAAACTTGGGTCATTCCTCGCTTCAATTTCCAAGTAAACTTCTTGACCTATTCATTAGATTATTATGTGGAAACCTTTCATGAGTGACATACATAAAACTTGAAGCACAAGTTGTGAAATCAACCACATTGAGGCTACTCAACATCTAACTATCAATAAGAGCGAAAACTCCTTGTACTCAATAGGTCTCTTGACATCCAAGAGTGGATGGTGTGAAAAAGTGGATTTTGCATGTCTATAGTCTTTTATTTTATAAATATAAGAGAGAATGGCATAGAAAAAGAAGCATTTATATATATGTCTATACATTCCTTATAATCTAATATGATGTCTTGTTTACTTTTGTAGTATCACATGGAGACACAAAAGAGAAGGATTAATGGTTGGATTGAAGATTGCATTTTTCAAGCTCACAAAGCAGGTGCAAAGGTTATAGCCCTAGGATTATTAAATAAGGTAAGGACAAATATTGTTGATTTGGCCAATAAAATATACAGAAATACATGAGAGAGAGAGAGGTGAGTGATGGTTTTAATTTGGCTAATGTTTTGTAGGAGGCAAATTTTGATGTGATCAAGTTGGAAAAAAAGGGGTTTTGTACTCCAATAGTGACTGGCGAAACCCTGGCTACAGCCATTGTGGTCAAAAGAGTAGCCATTGCAAAAGATGACAAAGATCATGTATTCTTAACTCATGCTAATTCTAGAATGGGTCGTGCCATTGCAACATACCTTGTTGAACGAGTTGGAAGAAAAGTTTTGGTAATACACACTCTTCAACATAGATGTGTGTACACACACAAAGAATGCATGTATATGCACATGTGTATATTTAATATACATGTAAATCTCACATAGATATATATGTATGTGCATGAATATTAGATATATATACCCTTCCTTGTCTACTATCTTGAATTTATATAAAGGTGAAAAGTTACATTTATATTGGATAGAATACTATTTATGTTATCATTCTTATGTTGGTGAGTGTTCTTTTGTGATGTCCATGGTAGGCCTTGTTTCCATCACAGAAGGAATACGAGTCCTTGAGGGCAAGGATTGATGTGGAGTTCCAACAAAATCTCATTTATGTCAAGGGTTTTGAGGCTGGCAAAGAGTGCAAGGTGATTCTCATCTAGACACCTAGCGAATCAACTCTTGACAAGAACATTAGGGAAGCACGTAGTGCCTCATTAGACATGGAGTTTGTCAAAGTCTCATCAAAAGTGTTGATAGTGCATTACAATAAACTCTTGACATGAATGTGTGGTGTGACAACCAAATATAGACAAATTTTATTGTTCAACAATGCTCACACACTTAATCATGTGAATGGAAATATTTAAAAAGATAAAAACCATGGCTCACATACAAGTTTCTTGTTCAATGATGCTCAGGTTTGGATAGTGGGTGACCAATTAGGCTATAAAGAGCAAAGGTGGGCGCCCATGGGTACCCATTTTCATTTATACACCACGTTCCCCATTCAAAAGCATCGGGCGCGGGACTGCACTTACGGGATGGTGCCGGGGCTGAGGCTTCCTGCGAACGCTCAGAATCTGCACGCTTGCCAGGTGCGTCGGTGTGAGGGTTCTTGACTGTGGTTGCTGATGCCGTCTTCCATGATATGCGTGTGTTAGGGTTTGTGACTGTGTCTGCTGATTCCGTCTCCTCTCCCATGCCAGTTGCCGGGCGCGTGTTAGGGTTTGTAACTGTGGTTTCTTTTGTTGATTCTCCATCTTCTGCGATGGCGGACTTGAAAGCCAGTGTCCATCTCTTTGTTTTTCTTTTGTTTCAGGACGTGATGCCTCGGAATGTGGCGAGGGCGTGCTACGCTGCAGGGATGCTGCACGCCCTTGAGGCCTGGCAGCATCACGACTTCCGAGGCGACATCCTCGTCTCGCAGGTTGAAAGCTCTTGGGACGCAGCCCTCAAGCACGGCTTCTCTCTCTGCACTCCATAGCTTTGCAATGTGCATCCATATGTCCGATCTGTTCTGAATAATGTATGAAAACATACATCGCCTTTTTGTTTCTATTTTTTAATTTAACTACATGTATAAAAAATACATCACCTTATTGTTTCTGTTTTTAGATTTATGTACATGTTAAGGGTTCGACAAATTCTCGTCGATGAAGTAATGAATGAGAGGCACCACCACAAACTTCCAAGGTAGATAGTACCTTAATGGTGTATCGTTGCAGGACAGGATCATGTTGCTAGTGCACCACACTCGAAGCTTCAAAAGTTATTCGTAGGGGGGAATTCTTGATCGTCATAACCCTTGCTTAAGTTTTTAGAAAACCACATTCTTGCTTCAGATGGCATTTGAACTTGCAGCATTGGTCATTCAACATTTACCTATAACCAAGGTTGCTAAGGGTCAAATATGCACCCAACCTAGGATCTATGGACTGTTTTGAGGTCTAGTGGGGGACTTTTGCTTGGTCTGCAATCGGCTTGATTGCACCACCTTTTTGTGTGATTGGACTCATTTGTCTGGATGAGTTTGAAACCACCCTAAGGAACCAATGGTACACTTGTATCTTCTATATCAATACTACATATCTTTTTTTTTTTGGGTGCAAATGATAAGCTATATTAGTAGAAGTAAAAGTAAAAGAGGAGTATTGGAAAATGGGAATATTGCAAAATGTGGACTTAAGTAGGAGTCCACCCGCCTAGACCTAGCAAGCTAACTGCTATTTACATTGGCTTAGCTTTTCATTTCCTGACTACATTTCCATTACATCAAGGGTGTCGGCAGGAGGCTTTTCTACATTGCAAGAAACCATGCTTCTCCGCACTTCATTTTCCTTCTCTTTTCTTCATGAATGAGGAACTTCTTCATCTTGATGCCCAATGGTACACTTGATATCTTCTATATCTTTACCACATATCTTTTTTTTGGGGTGTAAATGATAAGTTGTATTAGTAGAAGAAAAAGTAAAGGAGTATTACAAATTGTGGACTCAAGCAATAGTCTACCTGCCTAGACCTAGCAAGCTAACTTCTAATTACATTGGCTTAGCTTTTCATTTCTTGACTACATTTTTCATTATATCAAGGGTGTTGTGTTGGCAGTAGGTTTTTCTACATTGCAAGAAACCATGCTTCTTTGCGCTCCATTTTCCTTATCTTTTCTTCATGAATGAAGAACTTCTTCATCTCGATGTCCAATCCTTCGTATGGATCTTCCTTTTTTTTCTTTTTTTTGGGTTGATGGATGCTTGCTACAGTCTTTAGCTAATTGTTTTCTTTGAATCTTGGCCTGAAACAAAAACTCCTCTTTAAAACTATGTATTGGATCCACATTGAGCTGTTCATTATTTCAAGTAAGTTATATTTGCCGCAGAAATAAACTACGCAGCCAGTTCCAAATAACAGGATACACTCCATAAATCTCACCAAGAATTAATTCTTTCCATGTTATGGTTGAGGGATGAAAAGGGAAAATCATTCTTTATAGTAGATTCAAGGCATTTCGATTAAACTGACACGAAAAGAAAAGATGGACGATGGTTTCCTTTTCTTTGTGACTCTGAAGGCATAGACTTGTATAAATGCCTAGCTTTTTGGCTATGGAGCATGTCCAGACACCTTTTATTTGAATCAACCATAACAAGTCAGATTTTTTAGGTTGAATGTTGGAAATCCAGATCACGACGAATCTGTAATTTCATTGGTCATAATTCCAATGGATGTGCCATCTCTTGTTTAATTTATTAACTAGATTATTGGGTGAATCCTTCCTCTTGAATAGGTAGAAGTGGTTTGTAATTTAAACGACAAATTTCTCTGAAGTTAAATTTCTTATTCAGCTAAATTGTATGGTAAATGTGTAGCCCCTAAGAGTTTCTTCTATGTAAGAGCAAGGCGATTTCTTCCCTTGATAGATGAAATTGGTTATTTAGAGTATCCAGATCTTTCTAGTACCCCCTTCAGGTGTAATTCCAAATGTTTGACCATTGTTTGATTCCTTTCTTGAGCATCTTATATGCGATAGGAAATTGCCCATCCTCCACCAATCCATGAAATATACTAAGCCAAATAGAGTCAGAAGCATTCCATGAAAGAGTGAAGTTGTTGATTGGAGAAATGGTGACCTGATCTTTGAAAGTAAGCTAGATGTTTCTCATCAAGTCTGAGCACCCTTTGACTTTGACTTTTGCTTGACTGAAAGCAATTGTTAATGGATCCATCTCTTTCCATCTTGGATAGTTCAAGAGAAATTTCTACTGTTGGCCATGATGAGTACAAACTAGTTTTCATTTTCATATTGGAACCTTCGTGGCATCTAGTTGGCTGCCATCTTATTGGCTATCTTGTCTAGGTTTGGGAGTCCCAGTCCTCCCAATTCCTTTGGTAGAATATAGCCTTCCCAAACTACCTTAGAAATTTTAAATTGCTCATTGCTATTTGACCACATGAAATTTTTGGCAAGTGTCTCCAGCTTCTTGAGCCCATCTTTTGAAGGTCTCTAGCATGCTAAGAAATATATTGTGGAAGGTATTAGAATATGCTTCAGAACAACCATTCTACCAGCAAATGAGCAATGGAGTACATTGAGATAATCTAGCTTCTTTTTGACTTTGCCCAGCATCCATTGCTATCCTTATTTGTGCCAAATGGCAGCACTAGAAGGTGTTTTCCGTTCTAGCCTTCCGGTCTAAAATTCTCCATGCTCGATGCAGAATTTGACCTCAGCACAGACCAGAGGATTAATCCTTGTGCAAAAACGAAGATAATGACGCGAACAAATTCTGAGGTCCAAAAATAGTAACTCCCTAAATTTTAGAAGTTGCTTCCATTGCATCCCCACTAGTCTTCTGACCATCGTTGCAGACTATGGCTACATACAAATTCGCAATGTAGCTCAATTGAAAGTGAATTTTCACTGATGACTCCACATGGACTAATCTCTTGGAGATTTGTCCATCTTCACTTTGAACTAGTCTCTTCCAGGCTACTTCTTCAGCACACTTGTCCATATACACTTTCACAAGTCTCTTCCACGCTTGTCAATCTACAATGCCATCAGTCTCTTCCAAACTTGTACTGGACCTTAGCTTTCCAATCTTGACTCACTAGACATTCTTGTCAGTTTCACATACTGGCCATGCAACTCAGGCGTTTAGATTTCAAGAGGGATCCTTTCAAAAAGAAAAACCAAATAAAGTATGTAATAAAAAAATCAACAAAAAGATAATAGTTGTCACAGTCTTGTGACATACCTCCTTTGAACTCGGGTCGCCTAGGTGAAAGCCAGGTATCCTAACCAAACTAGACGACAATGGAACCATGTAACCGGCCTGTTCACTTGAAAGGGCGGTAGTGTACAACCAAAATATATAAATGCTTTCACCCAATTCACAATCGCCCGGTTCAGACCTGTTTTCAAAACCTGCTTTCAACTCATATTTTTCCTTGTACTGTTCAACCCACTGTAATTACTGGTTCGAACCTGTTCTGAAACCTGTTTTCAGCTCATAGTGTTTCCTGTACTTTTCACCAACATCTATGCCAAGTGCCCCTTGATTTTGGCATCAATTAGACTCTGAAATAACCTCTGAAAAATCCAGAATCAATACTGATTTAGTGCTGTTTTGGACACTTGCTTGGTGAGGTAACCACCCTCAACTGTGCCTGCTCTAGGACAGCAAACAACTGCTCCTGTTCTTGGAGAAAGGAGCCTCTTGTCTCATGCAAAAACAGTATATTCCCACGCAATTGTACATGAATCAGAACAAAGGCCCTTGATTCTGAAGCATAACCATACTGTCAAAGAGAGAAAGAGAGAGTGGGGAGCAAGCTCAACCCTTTGTGCATCATAAACAAGGTAGACCAGCTCTCAGTAGCTCTCTATCTGCAGCTATCCATCTTCCCTTTCACAAATGAGCCCCCAATACCCAAAAAACTGCACGCCAGACCCTCTTTAAAGAGGTAAGTGCACAAATTTGTGCCAAATGGCAGCATTGGAAGGTGTTTCCCATTCTAGCCTTTCGGTCTAAAATTCTCCATACTCCGTGCAAAATTTGACCTCGGCACAGACCAGAGGATTAATCCTCATACAAAAACGAAGATAATGGCGCGAACAGATTCTGGGGTCCAAAAATAGTAACTCTCTAAATTTTAGAAGTTGCTTCCATTGCATCCCCACTAGTCTTCTGACCATCTTTGCAAACTATGGCTACATCCAAATTAGCAATTTAGCTCAACTAAAAGTGAATTTCCATTGATGATCCCACATGGACTAATCTCTTGGAGATTTGTCCATCTTCACTTTGAACTAGTCTCTTCCAGGCTAGTTCTTTAGCACACTTGTCCATATACACTTTCACAAGTCTCTTCCAAGCTTGTCAATCTACAATGCCATCAGTCTCTTTCAAACTTGTATTGGACCTTAACTATCCAGTCTTGACTCACTAGACATTCCTGTCTGTTTCACATATTGGCCATGCAACTCAGGCGTTTAGATTTCAAGAGGGATCCTTCCAAAAAGAAAAACCACATAAAGTATGTAATAAAAAAATCAACAAAAATGTAATAGTTGTCACAGTCTTGTGACACAAGGACCAATAGGCCCTTGCAGTTTTCAGCATTACTTTTGACATAGATATTCAATTCATTGTAGGTCTTCTTGTCGGAGTAGTCAAACTTGCCCCTTTTTTATCATGTACTTGATGTTCACTTTGCTTGCTGCTTCAGAGTCTTCATGATTTTTCTGCTTCTTCTTCTTATTCTTTTTCTCTTTGATCTTTCCTTCATGATCATCATTTTCATGGACTTTGCTTGCATTAGTCATCTGATTCTTGTCTTTATGGTCCTCCTCAAGCAAAGGTATAATCTTTGAGATTTGTATGATGACTAAGGTAGCTGGAGTGTCTTCAAAATCTATAAATGGATTCATTTATTGCACTTGAGCAGCTCCATTTCCTCGTGCATGTAGACTAAAAATATCTTCTATGTAATTGAAATGAGCAATAAGAGTATGTTACTCTTCATTGAAAATAGCCATATAAGAGTCTTCTTATTTGACATTTCCATGATAGGGTATCAGCTCCAAATGGCTAGCAAGGAGTTAATCTTGAATGACTTAAAAACAAAATCTTCAACTGACTAAAGATTATGAGCAACCAAGTTGACTTGCAATGTGTTTAAAAAACACAAGTAATGATAGCATGAAATCTCACTATACTTGATGCTTGTCCTTCAAATGAGTGCTTCAAATCTTCAAGGTCTTCCAAATCTTCCTGATTAAATGCTTAAATACTTGTTGGCACTAATTAGGACTCAAATCAGAGTGGTAGGCAGATGATTTGAGTGGCAAGAGAGAAAAATTAAAGAATTTCAAGAGCTTGATATTGAAATGGCTATGGACTCTTCTTCTAGGTTTAGTAGTCAAGTGGTTTTTTGTTTACATCAGCCTGTAGAGAGAATCATTTAATGAATCCTTTGATGGGAAAAGAGCTCATGAGACATCCTTGAATTGCCCTATGGTCGCAGGGAAGATCGCAGTCTGTGCACGCATTGACAGCAATACGACTTGATGATGGCGCAGAATAGGCAACGAGCTCAAATTCACGCAATGCTGGCTTGAGTGATCACGAATGTTTGACTTTGATGTACCAAGGAGCTTCGCCAAGAGTAGAGGAATGTTTCTCCAAAAGAAATCGTGAGCTGAAATGGCTTGTAGTGTGAGATCCAAGGGCTCAATCAGAGCTATGTGTTGTTTGGCTATGGCTGCCACAAGCTTGGCTGAAGATGAAGTTGAGAAAAGAAGTCATACGTTGATCCTGAGCTAGATGTGAGTTGGGCCGAGATTGAGAGGAACCAAGAGAGGTTGGAGAAGTAGTGTCATGCTCGACTGGGCTCTGATACCATGTTAAAATGAGCGAGATCTAAGACATGGCAATGAGCTATGGTGGATGGAAGAAGAAGAATGAACTCATGATGATAGAAACAAAGACATTGTTTGTTACACAAGTGAATTAGGTTCCAAGATTGAGACTTGGACTCATAAACACAATCTTGTATACGACTGACAATGACAAGACACTTAACTAAAAGTACAAAGCATCATGACATTGTATTCATTCTACATGAAAAGTGGTAGTCAAGTACAATGCTTTATAGTTGTTGGATGGATAGTAATCTTCCCTCTCTGTGCATATGAGATTACTACAGCCTGCATTTCCTAAGCCCAGACTGCCTCACACAAAGAGGCTACATTAGGTGTGATTGCAAATATCTCAATACTGATTGATATAGGATGCAAGGAGCTAGAAGAACACAAAGTTTTCATACTTTTAGGAATCCCAATGGGATTTGGGGTCTCATTCACTTATCTCTTTAAAGAGGGTCTGGCGTGCAGTTTTTTGGGTATTGGGGGCTCATTTGTGAAAGGGAAGATTGATAGCTGCAGATAGAGAGCTATTGAGAGCTGGTCTACCTTGTCTATGATGCACAAAGGGTTGAGCTTGCTTCCTACTCTCTCTTTCTCTCTTTGACAGTATGGTTAAGCTTCAGAATCAAGGGTCTTTCTTCTGATTCATGTACAGTTGTGTGGGAATACGCTGTTTTTGCGTGAGGCAAGATGTTACTTTCTCCAGGAACAGGAGCAGTTGTTTGCTGTCCCAGAGCAGGCACAGTTGAGGGTGGTAACCTCACCAAGCAAGTGCCCGAAACAACACTAAATCAGTACTGATTCTGGACTGTTCAGAGGTTATTTCAGAGCCCAATTGATGCCGGAATCAAGAGGCACTTGGCATAGATGTTGGTGAACAGTAGAGGGAATAGTATGAGCTGAAAACAGATTTTAGAATAGGTTTGAACCAATAATTACAGTGGGCTGAACAGTACAGGGAACAATATGAGTTGAAAACAGGTTTCAAAATAGGTCTGAACCAGTAATTATAGTAGGCTGAAATGGTCAATTCTGCACTCCAACCAGAGGTTTCAGACTTGGGCAGAGTTTCCCCTCCTGGTCAACTTGTTTTGGGTCAGTCATTGTATTGGTATGCTGCCAAGTTTCACCCAGAATAGGTGAAAGACAACCCATTGTACTTTCTCTCTTTTTAAAAATAAAGAAATACTGCAAGGGGCGCCTGACTTAGGGGCAAATAGGGTGTCTATGTCACAACATGAGCATTCTAGCTTCCTGTATGTCTCCTTGATTCTGTGTCTTTAAGTTCAGATAAAGTGGGCGATTGTGAATTGGGTGAAAGCATTTATATATTTTGGTTGTACACTACCGCCCTTTCAGTGAACATGCCGGTTACATGGTTCCATTGTCGTCTAGTTCGGTTAGGATACCTGGCTTTCACCCATGCGACCCGGGTTCAAAGGTGGTATGTCACAAGACTGTGACAACTATTACCTTTTTGTTGATTTCTTTATTACATACTTTATTACTTTTGGTTTTTCTTTTTGGAAGGATCCCTCTTGAAATCTAAACGCCTGAGTTGCATGGCCAGTATGTGAAACGGACATGAATGTTTAGTGAGTCAAGATTGGACAGTTAAGGCCCAGTACAAGTCTGGAAGAGACTGATGGCACTGTAGATTGACAAGCCTAGAAGAGACTTGTGAAAGTGTATATGGACAAGTGTGCTGAAGAAGTAGCCTGGAAGAGACTAGTTCAAAGTGAAGATGGATAAATCTCCAAGAGATTAGTCCATGTGGGGTCATCAGTGGAAATTCACTTTCAATTGAGCTAAATTGCAAATTTGGATGTAGCCATAGTTTGCCTTGTGGCAACTCTTCTATAGTAGTCTTTCCCCTCTACAATATTTATCTTGGTGCATCATTCTGCTGCAAGTTATTTCCTTGCGCTCTATGATTCACTGGGCTCGACTGTTTACTCCCTTGTTGGAGGGAACTAATCTTACTCCAACAGGTAGCAACTAAATGGCCCGACTTCCCACAAATGTCATATTTAACATTTGGACAGTTTCTAGGGAAATGCCATCCACCACACCACTTACATCTGAATCTTGAGGGTCCACCCTCTTCAGGGCGTCAGCTCCCTATCAGATTTTGTTGCTTCTTCAAGAAATTAACATCGACAGCTATTTGTCGATATTGTTCGGAAATCATATCGGTATAATGCTTCATCATGTCCTTAACTTCGCCAAGGACATTAGATGCACTCGACTCATAGCCTCGATCGTCGACCCGTCGTTCCATTGGCCTAACAATCTGATTTGGCATTGGCTGTTGACCCATAATAACAACATTAGAATTTGAAACTTGGTCTCCAGCGTTTGATGGAGCCAACTGACTTGCCATAGGCATAGTCACACTAGGAGGAGCTGGCAGTAAATGTATATTTTGAACCACGCTCCCTCTCCCATTAGGGTTAGTCATAGGCATCCCTTGACTTCCATTCGTCAATGGTAGATTGCCTCCAAGTACTAAATCCCCATTAACATTCATTCGAGAGGAGTAGGCCGTTTGTAATCGTGCTTCTACTTCTTCTGTCCGCGTAATAGCGGTGTCTATATCTGCCAAGGCCACACTGCTCAATTGTACTTGGATATTAAAATCCAACCCATGCAAAAAGTATTGCAATTGGGCAGCCGACGGAATGGGAATGTAAGTTTGTAACTTACGGAATACTTCCTTCAGCTTCTTGGCATAAGCTTTTACATTCTCATGAGGGTCTTGGCGTGTTACATTCAAGACACACAACCAATATTGGCCACCTCTTTCAAGGGCATATTTCGCTCGAAAAGCTGCATAAAATTGATCAATTGTGGTTATAGTTCCAGACTCTATGCTGTGATATCATACTGCAGCCCTTCCTTTTAACGTCATATTAAAGAATATGATGAGATGTCCCTCATCTTGGATGCGATAATTGAACATCAATCTTTGGAACTCACAAATGTAAAATTTCGCATCCTCTTTCGCTAACCCATTAAAAATGGGCAAGAGAACTCCTAAGGCTGGTAAATCCGGTGTCCCTGCAGGAATTGCAATGGGTTGTGCTATGGTGACAATCGGATTAACAATAGGAGCTTGAACGGGTGGATTCACCCCCCCACTTGAAGTGGGTACACTTGGTGGAGAAGAGGAAGAACTTACGCTTTCTCCTACACCTAACAGACTATGTGGAGCAGTTGGGTAACTAAGACCACTGCCTCTTATACGTACTGGGCTACTTCTTTGAGGAGAATAACGACTTACAATCTTTGCCGTCTAGCCCTCTCAACACGTTCTGCTTTTTGGATTTCGGCTTTATGGTCCTTGTCAGAGGACATAAATCAACTTCCTTTGGTCCCTAGAAACCCTAGATCCGAAACCACCACTTATAGGCGACTCCTGGCAGACGCACCATTGATGGGACCTAAAATGGGCCGGTATTGGCTATGGCATTAGCAGGACCTCATGCTCATGACACACAAACACCCTCACGGCCTTGCAGACCAGGAGCGTCAATCTAATGCTAAAGGACAAGCTACCCTAAAGCTTAATCTATGTGTTCGTAGTTTATAGTCCAACGTTTCCCTAAAACTCCTCAGAGGGAGATTCCAAATTACATAAGCATAACACCTCGTCACACACACATATGAGGCAACCCACCGACTAATAGTGGGAGCCCCACTACAACTCTTCTACATCGCAAGGATTAGTCCCTTAATGCGTTGCTAAACATATAACACATACGAATACAAACTCCTCTCAAGGTACTAATATTTTACGTTTCAGGATGTACCATTCCTCACTACACTTTTTTCTTAGGACTCAACGGCTAACCTACAGCTTAGGACATCCTCTCACGCTCATCGTTGGTCACAACCTAAGGAAAACATGTGCCATGTATCCAGGAGGTTTTTCTGATACCTTTTAATTATTATGCTTAATGCAAATCGTGTATAGCTATGTGCTCAGACAAAAGAAAAATCAGCATTGTGCATGGTGCATAAAGCATTCTTTCCATGAATTTTACTAGCGCGTGCTGCGTTGAAAGAAGACATCGAGCCATATGCTCATGCTATCATCCTCTTTATTTAAATCGTTTCCTATATGTCAAGTGCAATGCATAAATCAAACCTTTTTTTTATCTTTCAACATTTCAATCCCTCTTCATCCAACTCTTAGCATTTTGCATCATTGATCGGTTAGATAGAGTTTCTATGCATTTCTCCCTTTTAAAAGAACGATAAATACACATAAAACATAGAAACGGGGACAAACCGAGGCCAACCTCATGCTTTGCCATCGTTATACATTGCACAAAGATAGATATAAATTTTTCTAATTTTCCTTGGGCCGTTTTTTTTTTTTCTCTAATTTTAAATCTATTTTTTTGGGGTATTTTTTTCTATTTTTCTTTAATAAATTATGACTGAAAATAAAAATTGATTGTGGGCTGTGGCCCTTAGGTTCATTACAACAAAAACTCAGATTTAGTTGGTGTGACATATCATATTTCTTATTTATATAGCAAAACTCCCAATTTTACCCTTAAAACACCAACCGCCGTCTAGCCCTCTCAACACGTTCTGCTTTTTGGATTTCGGCTTTACGGTCCTTGTCAGAGGACATAAATCAACTTTCTTTGGTCCCTAGAAACCCTAGATCCGAAAACCACCACTTATAAGCGACTCCCGGCAGACGCACCATTGATGGGACCTAAAATGGGCCGGTACTGGCTATGGCATTAGCAGGACCTCATGCTCATGACACACAAACACCCTCACGGCCTCGCAGACCAGGAGCGTCAATCTAATGCTAAAGGACAAGCTACCCTAAAGCTTAATCTATGCGTTCGTAGTTTTTAGTCCAACGTTTTCCTAAAACTCCTCAGAGGGAGATTCCAAATTACATAAGTATAACGGCTCGTCACACACACATATGAGGCAACCCACCGACTAATAGTGGAAGTCCCACTACAACTCTTCTACATCGCAAGGATTAGTCCCTTGATGCGTTGCTAAACATATAACACATACGAACACAAACTCCTCTCAAGGTACTAATATTTGTAGTGGGGCTCCCACCGACTAATAGTGGGAGCCCCACTACAACTCTTCTACATCGCAAGGATTAGTCCCTTGATGCGTTGCTAAACATATAACACATACGAACGCAAACTCCTCTCAAGGTACTAATATTTTACGTTTCAGGATGTACCATTCCTCACTACACTTTTTTCTTAGGACTCAACGGCTAACCTACAGCTTAGGACATCCTCTCACGCTCATCGTTGGTCACAACCTAAGGAAAACATGTGCCATGTATCCATGAGATTTTTCTGATACCTTTTAATTATTATGCTTAATGCAAATCGTGTATAGCTATGTGCTCAGACAAAAGAAAAATCAGCATTGTGCATGGTGCATAAAGCATTCTTTCCATGAATTTTACTAGCGCGTGCTGCGTTGAAAGAATGCATCGAGCCATATGCTCATGCTATCATCCTCTTTATTTAAATCGTTTCCTATATGCCAAGTGTAATGCATAAATCAAATCTTTTTTTTATCTTTCAACATTTCAATCCCTCTTCATCCAACTCTTAGTATTTTGCATCATTGATCGGTTAGATAGAGTTTCTATGCATTTCTCCCTTTTAAAAGAACGATAAATACACATAAAACATAGAAACGAGGACAAACCGAGGCCAACCTCATGCTTTGCCATCGTTATACATTGCACAAAGATAGATATAAATTTTTCTAATTTTCCTTGGGCCGTTTTCTATTTTTCTCTAATTTTAAATCCATTTTTTCATTTTTTGGGGTATTTTTTTCTATTTTTCTTTAATAAATTATGATTGAAAATAAAAATTGATTGTGGGATGTGGCCCTTAGGTTCATTGACAGCAAAAACTCAGATTTAGTTGGTGTGACATATCATATTTCTTATTTATATAGCAAAACTTCCAATTTTATCCTTAAAACACGTGTTTTTCAGGTATTTTGACATTAATTTCGGCCATGTAGCCTTATATTTTCTAATTTTCAGGTTGCAAACAGTTGAAACTCATGGAAAACAATATCATAATGAACTTTCATCCCATATGAATAAGATTTCATAAAGCAAATAGCATAAAAAGATAGTTTTCTTTATAAAAATAGCATTACCGCTTATTTTCAAGTCTCGGTTTCTTGGTCTTGATTACGGGACTGATTTCCAGCATGTATTTAATGCTCAGTATCTTCAAGAATAGCACTCTTCATGTCTTCATCCATGTGAAAGCAATCCGATTTCATCCGGACAAGCTTTCCTCCACCATTATTCATTGTCTTCTTCCACACAAGAACAGCCCCTTAAGGGAGAGAGAGAAAGGAGAGAAATACTAAAATCAGAAATCTTCATCCAGGCCATCATTGCGCGAGCGAGAGGCGGCGATATGATCAACAGGGAGAAGGTAGTCAAGTCCCATGATTACTTGGGGGGATTGTATGCAGGCTGCCATCATAAGAGAGAGGAGAGAGGTTGCAATATTCGGACGTTGATGACGCCTCCTCTCTCCATATTTTTTCTTGCATCTCTTGCTTCCACACTTTCATGTGACATTTAAAATTTGGGCTCCCAAAGGTCACTAGCCCATTTTGCCCAAATTTTGTCCATCCCTTCACATCTTGACCGATTTCTTGGCCATTTCCCTGTCCGGACTCCAAATCGAGCTCTGAAAAATCCTGGGCGTCCGGCTTGACATCTCGCCTTGGCTGGCAACTCTTGAAAACTCGCACGACAGTCTGAAAAATGATCAAAAATCAACAAGTGTCGCTCGGGCGCCTTTTAAGAGTTGTATTTCACTTGGTGCTTAAAATCGTCCTAGCTGGAGCCGTTGCCTTCGACGTTGAACATTTTTTGCTAAATTTCACATTTTTTGGCAAATTTTAGGCACATCCCGAGCTCAAAACTCCACTTTCACATTAGCACTTGTATTACCAATTAATGTGCTTACAATCTGATAAATCTTCCTTCCATGCCTATATCTTGCAAGGATTGTAAGACAAAACACCAATCTAGTCGATCACAAGCCTTGTCAAAATCAATTTTAAAGAATATGAAGTCTTGTTTTTGTTTTTGGGCATGATCAAAGCCCTCCCAAAGGTTGATGATAGCATATAGGATAAACCCACCCTTCACAAATCCTTTTTGTTCCTTTCTAAGCCATCCGTCGAAATGTGGATTGAATATTCTTGCCAGAGCTTTTGCAAAGATTTTATATGCTGATGAGAGTCATTTATGAGTCTCCAATTAGATAGATTAGCTCTATCATCTCTCTTATGAATCAGTTTGATCAATTCGTGGTTAATATTTGCAGGAAGAGCACCGAATTTAATCAATTCCTTCCAGACCATTAGTAGAGGGGTCAACATTGAATTCTTGAATTTTTAAAAAAATTCATTTGAGAGTCCATGACTCTTGCCATTTGCTAGACTGTTTATGGTATTTGAGAGTTGTATCTCTTTGATGTAAGCGTCTAGTATTCTTGCTAGAGATTGTGGAACTACTTTCGGTCTTATTCTTGCTATTTTGGCTCTAGCGAGTATTGCTTCTGGAGACTGTTAACAAGGAGAAGAGGAGATTTCTTTAAAGAAAGCCCTAGATGTTTCTAGATTCTCCTCTTTGGTTGTGGAAATTGGGCCATCCTTCTTTTGGAGCATAGACACTAAATCTTTTTCTTTTTTCTTCTTCAATATGTTAAACATCTCTTTAGTGGTTTTGTCTATTTTGCCAGTCCACCATGTTCTAAGATACAGGTGGATTGTTTTTGATTCATCCTCTTCGAGCTTTCTAAAGCTTCTTTTAATCTCCATAATATGATCTTGAACTTCCTCATTTCCTTGATCCACTTGGTATCATACTTAGAGATTCTCTCCAGTTTCCTTTTATTAATTCTTTCTTGTTTGGCAACTTTGAGGATAGCTTGTGTTTCCGTAATTGCTTTAGCCTAAGCTTTTGCTAGATATCTGCAATTAGTAAAGACAATGTCTTAAATTTTGCTTATTTGTCCTTTGATTTCTCTATCTTTAACGAGGGCAGGATCCATATGAAACCGTCCAACCCTCTAATAATTTCAGTGTTTGAAGAGAAACATGAAGATACTAGGTAATGATCTAAAAGGACTAAGTGTTTGCTTACCTTGTAGCTGATGTTTGAAAAAGTTGAGAGAAAACTTGATGTCACATAAGTTCTGTCCAACCTAGCTTTCCTTAGGGCAATACCTTTTGATTGTTTGCCCATGTGAAGCCTGTGTTACTACTAACATCAATCAATCCATGGAATGTGACCATCTTCATCCAAGCATATTTTTCTTGCCCATTTATAACATGTCCCTTTTGCAAATATTTCTCTAATATTTTTTCAACCATATTACAGTCACCAACTATGATTAGTGGACAATGAATTTGCATAAGAGAAGTCCATAGTAAGGTACATTCTTGAGAAGAGCAGGGAGCATACACAGAGACAATAGCAAACTCTTCAAGCAATGTGATCATCTTCATCCAAGCATCTTTTTCTTGCCCACTTATAACATGTCCCTTTTGCAAATATTTGTCTATTATTTTTTCAACCATATTACAGTCACCAACTATGATTAGTGGACAATGAATTTGCATAAGAGAAGTCCATAGTAAGGTACGTTCTTGAGAAGAGCAAGGAGCATACACAGAGACAATAGCAAACTCTTCAAGCATTTTAAAATGTATTGCAATCCATCTATTTTTAGTATCCACTAATACTCTACTTACTAGACTTGATAATCTTGTCTTGTACCCCATTGTTGTACCTCCACTCCTTGGTATGTGGTTTGTGGTACATTCAAAGTTTGGGAGGATTTTCTTGAGGTTATTAGTGAGGTTTACTCTTGCTACTTTAATCTCTTGTAAGGATAGCATGTTTGGAATAGATTTTTTATCCTTGAACTAGTTTCTAATGATATCCGCTCGAGAAGGATCAATGAGTCCTTTATAGTTTAGATAAACAATTTTGATTGAGTTTGATGACATGGAAGTTATTTTTGGTTTTTATTCTTCTTTGGCCCTTGGTCGATCTTTCCAAATGGGTTGTTTTCACTTAGACCCACTTTAGAAATCCTTCTTTTGTTAGCTTTATTGAAGTCATTGCTATTTTTTTGAGGGCTCATTGAAAACTTTGGATTCTGAAATTGATTTGAATCCTCATTATTTCCATCAAGATCCTCAATAACAACATCATCAGCATAATCATTTAGATTTGGAAAAGTTTATTTCCTTTGTGAACTATCAACTATTTCGTCTTCATTATTAGGATCATTAGATGCATTCCCCCCCTTCAAGATCCCTTCGATAGGTTTGGAATCTACAATGTCATCGTGAACTTTTGATAGAAGTGGAGAGCATCTATTGTTGTTACTATTGATTTTTTTAGTGCCACTAGTTCCTGTTTGACTAGCATTATTTGTCTTTTAAACCTTTTTTTAAAAAAGCTTGAAATCCATCATCGGAGGCATGCTTATCTTCTTGTGTTGCATGCTCCTTAAGTTTCATCTTAGGGCAATCCTTGATATAGTGACCCACTTTTAGACATTTAAAACATGCATTCGTTAAATTTCTGTAAGTCAAAGGTTGTTTGACGAGGACTTGGCCTTTAGAATTGGTGATTAACAGAAAATTAGGGATTTGTTTGGATAGATCCATTTCAATAAGCACTTGAGGGAACCATTTGGGAGTGATGAGATTGGTTGGTCTTTGCCCTAGTATCCCGCCTAGTGGAGCAGTAAGAGCTTTAACAAATGGCCATAGGTTCCTTGGCAAATTAGTGAGCTCTACCCATATAGGGATTTTGACAGGTTTATTTGTTTTGGGATTAAATTTTGGCGTCCATTTAAACAAGGTAAGCAGGGCATTCTTAATCATCCATTGCCCCATATACCCAATACATTTAGGGCCATTTCTCTGGTTTCGAATAGGAAGAAAATGAAGTTATTTGGTATGTAATTAATCTCAATAACCCTATAGTCAATGGACTCCCAATCGTTTTTAATCCAAGATCTCATGTATTCACTTGGGGGTCAAGGTCCATGACAATCAACAAGTGCTTTCCTTTCAAATTCATTGTTCCATAATTTAAGACCTGCAGTAAAAACAGACGCAAGTATAACCATCTCACCTTCTTTGTTTGTAGCCTCTTAACCTTTTTTTCCAGATTGTGGCGTTCCATTTTCATTTGGTGAAGACTTTCTTTGTTCATTGCCATACTGATTTGATGAAGGCACTCTATAAGGACCGGCTTCAAGGTTTTGATGATGTTGCTCCGCTCCTCCTTGGGGTGAAGAATCCACTCTAGAAGCCTGAGCTCCTCATCATTGAACCTCCTTGTTGGATTGCCAGTTTCCATTTGATAGATGCTAAATACCTTGCTTGAGTGAGTTGCTCAATAAGCTTGTGTATAGAGTGGATTGAAGGAGGCCTTTAAAGAGTATGTGATTCCCATTCCCAAGCCTTCATGGTTAAATACGACTCTTGAAGAGCTCATTAATCTTGTGGGACATGTCATGAACTGTGGTGTGTGCAGAGGAAAATTGGCATTCATTACATGTTGAGAGGGAATTGCCATACCTCTTTTCCCTCCCTCAAGGGGTAGGGGGGCAGGGGGGAGAGAGTTTTCTTGATTAGCCTTCGCGATTGCTGCAAAATTTTGATGTGACAGAAGTTGGGAAGGGAGAGTTCTCAGTTCAGTCATTTAGACCGGATTGAGAGTTCTTGGTTTGGAACTCATAGTTGTGGTAGCGTCCCATTACAGTTTTCCGTTATGGCGAGCACACATTCTCTATTATTTGTATAAAATTCCTCTTGGTTGGGGTGTGCATGGGGATGCTGAGAATTGACAAATGATATATGCTCTTGGAAGAGCTGTCTTGAATCCCATATGTGAGGAAAGTGGAACAACCCAACTTCTATAAAGCACTGTACTTGACTATCACTTTTATATAGAATGAATACAATGTCATGATACTTTGTACTTTTAGTTAAGTGTCTTGTCTTTGACAGTCCTACACAAGATTGTGTTTATGAGTCCAAGCTAATCTATCTTGGAACGTAATTCACTTGTGTAACAGTTTGTCTCTACTTGTCTATGCCATTATGAATTTGGTCTTTATCTTCCACCCGCCATAGCATTTTCCATTCTCTAGATCCGCACATTCTGACATGGTATTAGAGCCTAGTCAGGCATGGCATGACTCCCTTCTGTACCTCTCCGATCTTTTCTTGATTAGCCTTCTCGATTGTTGCAAAATTTTGATGTGACAGAAGTTGGGAAGGGAGAGTTCTTAGTTCAGTCATTGAGACCGGACTGAGAGTACTTGGTTTGGAACTCACAATTGTGGTAGCATCCCATTACAGTTTCCCGTTTAGGTGAGCACACATTCTCTATTCTTTGTATAAAACTCCTCTTGTTGGGGGTGTGCATGGGGATGTTGAGAATTGACAAATGATGTATGCTCTTGTAAGAGTTGTCTTGAATCCCATATGCACAGTGAGGAAAGTGGAACAACCCAACTTCTATAAAGCATTGTACTTGACTATCACTTTTATATGGAATGAATACAATGTCATGATGCTTTGTACTTTCAGTTAAGTGTCTTGTCTTTGACAATCCTACACAAAATTGTGTTTATGAGGCCAAGCTAATCTATCTTGGAACGTAATTCACCTGTGTAAAAGTTTGTCTCTACTTGTCTATGTCATGAATTTGGTCTTCATCTTCCACCCACCATAGCATCTGCCATGCTCTAGATCTGCACATTCTGACATGGTATCAAAGCCTAGTCAGGCATGGCATGACTCCCTTCTCTACCTCTCCGGTCTTTTCTCACCTCTGATAATCTCTACTCGGCTCAAGCACTCATTTTCAGCTCCATCTTCATCTTGACCTTCAGTCTGCCATAGTCAAACAGGACATACCTTGCTTGGAGTCCTTGGATCTCACAGTAGAGGCCATTTCAGCTCATGATTCCTTTTGAGGCCTTGTTTCCCACATCAAGGCACTTTTTGCCATCACTTGCAACCTTAAGATTGGCTTGTATATGGCATGGCATTGCAAGAAAACTAGCTCGCAGGCGAAAAATGGCATAGCCTGATCCATACACTCTGCGCAGTCGTCACGCCACGCAATCATGCCAAGATTCATAGGGCTTTGGTAGCCATGAGACAAGCTTCATTGCCATATAAAAAGTTTTAAGAATGATCAAGTGTGCAGTCCACACAGAGTGAAATACCAGGTTGCCTCAGAAACCCTAAATCAGCCTTCGTAGGCCAAAGCTTCAATTTTCTTCATTTTCTCACTCCTCTTGGCATATTCAAGCTCCTACTACTCTGAACTGAGTAATCACTCAGTGTTTAGCAAATATTTCATCAACAAGTCATCAAGATTTGGAAGATTTGGAGAAATCAAAGCTCAATGAGACAATATCATTGCTACTACAAGTCTCAAGCTTTTCAATTTCTCACTCTTTTTAGCTAAGTAGAGTTTCTACCATTCAAGATTTGCTACAACACTCAGCCTTCCAGCGAATATTAAATTGATTTACCATCAAGGAGGGGTTTCAGAATGAAGGGGTAACATCAATTATCAAGCAACAAGAATCATCTTCAAAACCATAGTATCTTTTGATACTACATAGTGGGATTTGACACTGTCCCATCACTTGTGCTTGTTAGCACATTCAAGAAGTAAATCATCTCCTGATTTATGCTTTGAAGATTATTCTCAGTTTGTGTGATAATTTAAAGTCACATTGATAAAATCCTATGTAAATCTCAATCTTCTTGTAAAAGGATAGACACTGCTCGAGAGTTCTCATGGTAAGACCTTCTACTAAGATGACTGAAGTGGAACAAATAGCAAAGTTTAATGGTGAAGGCTTTCATGTTTGCAAGGAGAAGACCATCTAGCATCTTATGCAGAAAGACTTGTAGGACTTGTTTGAAAATGATGCAGATAGCAAGAAGGAAGATGATGAAGATGAGTTTGTTGAAGAAGACCAGTTCAAAACCAAAGAATGGAATAAGATGAATAACAAGGCACTAGGCATCATTGCCTAGGGGCTAAGTGATGATGTGCTACATCATATCTCTAGCATTAGAGATGTTAGAATTGCTTGGTAGGAACTTGACAGGATGTTTAATACCCAAGCAAAGAACTCAAAGGTAAAATTACTTATGCAGTTTTATAAGTTGGATGTAAGAGATAGTTCATCTATGACTATATACATCAATAAGTTCAAGAGCCTTAAAACTCAACTAGCAACTCTTAAAAATAACATTGATGAGGATGAGGCAATAGTGGTGCTACTTGCCAATGTTAATCACGAACCATATGAGAATATTGTTTCAACACTAAGTAATGTTCCTAGTCTCTCACACAAAGATATTGAGCTCTCACTGCTTGATGGAGAAAGAAAGATTAAAAGCAAAGATGTAAAAGAGACCAGCTCAAGGGAAAACCTCTTATATACCAGAGGAGCTACTGGACCCAAGGGAAGACGTCGAGGATTCAACACCGACAACAGAAGTCGGATGACATGTCATTATTATGGTAAAACTGGCCATATTTCCATTGAATGCTTCCACAAGAAAAGAGCACATTAGATGCAGAATGACCATCAGAATCATTAACCCTACAGAAGAAAAAGATACTTCTGCTACCATCAACAACTCTAACAAATTGTTCTAAGGAATTTGTTCCCATAGTGGATCTCTATGTTTGCCTTAGTGGATTTGATTTGTAATTCCCTTACCAAAGATGTAAAGTCTCAAGCTTTAACTTGACTAGGCTGCCTATGAGCTAGTCTTTCGGGCCATGTTATCATGTAGGGGGAGGCAAAAGCCAGCAAGTGTAGGGACTCATCATTTGAGGAGGGTGTTGAGAATTGACAAATGATGTATGCTCTAGGAAGAGCTGTCTTGAATTCCATATGCATAGTAAGGAGAGTGGTGTAACAGTTTGTCTCTAGTTGTCCATATCATTATGAATTTGGTCTTCATCTTCCACCCGCCATAGCATTTGCCATGCTCTAGATCCGCACATTCTAACAGAGGATACATTTTTCTACATATCATTTTAGCTACACCAAAGGCAATCATTGAACCTCACTAAAACTCCAACTATTACCAAATCTACTTAGATCTCTTTAGAAACATCGTTTTTAAAAAACTATATTTTGAAATTTTAAATATGGTGTGTTGCATTTAATGATTAATGCAGAGTTAATGAAACACACACACACACACACACACACACACACACACACTCTCTCTCTCTCTCTCTCTCTCTCTCTCTCTCTCTCTCTCCGTGTCTTAGAACTCAGCTTTGTGCGCGTGTGGATTGCAAGGAGGGAGTTCACAACAGGGAAAGGAGAAGGGTAGGTGGGTTGTGGGGAGAGGAGGAAGGTCGTAAGGATGTCATTGTAGGGTTGTGGGGAGGGAGGCAAGCGGGTTGGGGAAATAGGAGGGTCATAGGGAGGTCGTAGGGAGAAGGATTGCGGGGAGTGGGCAGGTTGCGGAGGGGAAGAAGGACATAGTAGCTACTTGGGGGGGGGGGGGTGAGAGGTAGCGAGGGAGGGACATTATAGAGAGGGTAGAGGGGGGTCATTGCAATAGGGAGAAATGAGGGCTATTGTAGGGAGGGACAAAGAGGAGGAGGAAGAAGAAAGGTGAGAGGTGGTGGGTGGGAGAAGGAGAAGGAAAAGAAAAGGGAGAGAGAGAAGAAGGAAGAACATGTGGGGGAGAGAGAGGTGATGGCAGTTATAGTAGAGAGAGAGAGAGAGAGAGAGAGAGAGAGAGAGAGAGAGAGAGAGAGATGGTTCAAGCATTCGATTCCCAGCTCTCATGAGATATCGGGCTATCCTCAATCCACCAAAGGGCATACAAAACATTTAAGAGAAAACTTAATATGTTTGTTTCAAAAGTTTTGCTTGTTCTTTGTTCAATAATAATTTAATGTTAATGTTGATGTGTTTAGTTTGTTGAGTTGAAGTATTGTTTAGATATGTTTGATTTAAAATTATGGTTATGTTTAGTTTTTGTTTGCTTTGGAGAGAGAGAGAGAGAGAGAGAGAGAGAGAGAGAGAGAGAGAGAGAGAGAGAGAGAGAGAGAGAGAGAGAGGGTTATGATACATAAATTGAAGGTTTTGGGGTGTCACATGTCATGTTGTGGTGCCCCATAACCTCTTGAATGCCGCGGCTGTCCCCCACATGCCCCCTCTTTACACCCCATTACAACACTTCGCAAGCCCCTGCTGTAATTCATATAAGTCGCTTCACTGTAGGTCATTCTCTCTCTCTCTCTCTCACACTCTCTCACCTGCATATGGAGGCAAGTGTGCCAACTGACAAGTTGCTCCATTGCAATTCTCTCTCTCTCTCTCTCTCTCTCTCTCTCTATATATATATATATATATATATATATATATATATATATATATATATATATATATATATATATATATATATATAAAGTAATATTATATTAAATTTTAATGTTACTATTTTAAAAGTTTATAATTAACTCTTGTGATGTTCAACATATGCACGTCTCAAACTTCTATGTGCTTGCTTGAATAGGTTTGTCTTAAAATAATATTTACTACTAATTATATTTAAATTTAATAATAATATGATAAATATAAATATAAATATTAGTAAGGAAAATATTAATACTATATAATATGCATATATATGACATACATGCTCTTGCTCACGATCCCCTTACGACAAGCTCCTACTAGTGAACCTCGGGTCCGCAAGTGAAAAGCTCCCATTGGCACCCTTCCTGAGCTTGCGTGCCATCCCTTGCAATAAGTACTTTTTTGTGTGTGCGCCTTGACACCTTGGCACATGCTTGCCCTGAACCCTTGAGGTCCTTGGCATGCAAGGATGCCCAAACTCCGAGCATGATGTGCTTGCTTGAACATGTTTGTATTCCAACAAAATTTAATACTAATTATATGTATTATTAATAATAATTCTATATGTTCCTAATAAGAGATATTAACACTATATAATATGTGTTTATATGATATGTATATTACTATCTTTTACACACACACACACACACACACACATGATAGGTATTTTAATAAGGTATATATTTATATTAATATTATATAGTATATGTAATTAAAATAATATTTAATTATTATTATTCATAAACATTATGCTAATTAATGTTATCCCTCTTAAAGAATCGTGGTTTGAAGTGCTAGGAGGATTTATGCTTGAAGCACCTAATGTTTTATTAAGTTTATATGCTTCATGTATTATTTAGTTAGTTTGTTTTATTGAGTTTAAGTATTGTCTATTTATTCTAGTTTATTTTTTAATTCAAGTTTGTGTTGTTAGTTTAGTTTAGTCTACGTTTTGTTAAGTTTAGTTTATATATTTTATATTTTTGAGAGAGAGAGAGAGAGAGAGAGAGAGAGAGAGAGAGAGAGAGAGAGAGAGAGAGAGAGAGAGAGAGAGAGAGAGAGAGAGAGAGAGAGAGAGAGAGAGAGAGAGAGAAAGTAAACACCAAGAATAGAAGCTTTAGACAATTAGAATGTTTGTGTAAGCATGCGTATGCTTTGTTAGGTTTAGTTTATGTATTTTATCTCTTTATCTCTTTCTCTCTCAAAACTCTACTTCTACCTATTAAAAACCTTAAAAAAGATAAATGAATTTTATCTCTTTATCTCTCTCTCTCTCTCTCTAACCTAGATTTTGCAGAAAATGAATTTCTACTTAAAACTTGTTCTGAATCTTTTACCCTAGATCTTACAATGTTGCTAAAGTCCCATCCAATTTTGGTATCATATGTACATGTTATTTCCAATATAGTGAAATAGGATCTAAGCCATTCAAGTGACGTGTTCACTTTTGTGGCGAATCACAAGACTAGTGTTAATAATTTCTCATGTAACAAAATGTAGTTACATTCGATGTTAATATTTTACTAGTGAAATAATTTTGCATATAATCTAGTGTATCTTTGATTTGAATATATTTAGTAGTTTAATAATGTTTTGATATAATATATTTGAATTTGAATATTTTGGTGGTATAAGCGTAACATAATGTAAAGGGTTTTGAGATGTATATGAGCTACAAAAAGGTATCAAATAGTACCAAACCTTGCAGAAACACATAAATAGGTCTCCAACAGTACAAAAAGTATTAATCGATATAACTTTCCAAAGATTTACTACAAAAAGTATAAATAGAAAGTAGAATAAAACATATCAAAATGTATTAAATACTACACAAAGGTACAAATGGGTCCCAAATAATACAAAAGTACAAAACAATGTAACTTTTCATAGTTTTTTTTTTTGCAAAAAGTACAAATAAATAGTAAAATAAAATGTATTAAATACTATAAAAGGTATAAACAAGGCCCAAACAATACAAAAAATATCAAATAGTATAATTCTCCAAAGGTTTTTCAACAAAAGGTATAAACACAAAGTAAGATAAAAATGTACTAAAGTATTTTACAATGTTTTAAAATGTATCTAAATGTATTAATAGAGAGCAAGATATAATGTATTGAAATGATATTCATAGTAATATACAACAATGTACCAAACATTACAAAAAGATCATAAAAGGTACAAAAAGTACTAAACATTAATCAAAATTTAAAATAATTTAAAGAGAATCAATTTATATGATTTTAGGATATATAAATTTTTAAAGGCTTATTACAAAAAGTACAAATGGTCATAATAACATGGTACCAAAAGATACTAAAAGAACTTGAAAGGTTCATGGCAAATATACCATAATATCAAAAAAATTTCATATTATTTAATAAAAATATACAAAAAATTGTTTACAGAATTTATAATACTATACCAAAATATATAGAGTACAGAAAGATATCAAAAGGATCTAATTTTTTTGTTATAAAATGTATTAAAATATTTCAAAAGCTATTAAAATTATGTTTATTTTTATGTGTAAAAGATATCAAATTGTATGAAAAAGATTTAATTTTATCAAAATGCACCTAAATAAATACAACACTCACTACAAAGATACATCCTCATATCCATGTTTAAAGCGACGAAAATACTCGCAAAAAAAATCGCCCCTGTTGTTGCTAAACACGTCAGTATTAGCGTCTCCATAGAACCGTTGCTATTGGTGTCACTATTATCGTAGCTATTTACAATGCAAATGCGACGCCAATAATGACACAAATAACGACGCCAATAGCAATGTTTTGTGATAAATAGTGATGTCAATAGCGACACATGTAGTAAATTTGCAATACTAATAGTGACGATTACAGAGAAAAAAAATTATGGCAGGGTAGAAAATTGCCCTGTCACATGTAGCACTATGCGTTGTATTACATTTTACAAATGGATTACATGTAAAGTGTACAACGGTTGTTAAAATGAATGCAAAGTATAATTGAATCCACAAGACTGATACATAAAATAAATACAAGATCGCTTAATGAAAGTGCTTATGGAATCATGGCAAGATACAAAGGATGATAATAACATAGTGCATAGAAAATGGCTACATAAATCACATGACAAAAAAGAGAGGATGTGCGGTCCGTGAATCCAAGCGCGAGCTATAGATCCTCGCCATCCGAAAGCTTGTTTCGACGCAAAGAAGTATCGAACAATGGACTTTGCAAAAAAAGAAATAACTATACATCAGTCCACCATACAATAATGCATTTTAATTAGAAATAGTAACAACGGACAAGAAAGACGAGTGACTTACTGGGCCACCACGTGCATACAGTTTATCGATCAGTGTAATGAGACTATGTTTTTTTGCATATTGAGTCTCTAGGTCGGTGGGATCGTGGTTCGTAATAGAGTGTTGCAGAGAAAACAAAATAGAACTCTTAGAAATATGATTGTCAATACAAGCGATATTGCAAAAAAATAAGGGAGAAGAACATAAGAAAACTTTACAAAGTCCTCCAGATAAGTCTTGTGGCCACCACTCCCAAGATGATGGACCACTCTTGCCTCCAGTCGTGCCCTCGTTGCCTTGTGCTATTTTCTCTAATGTCTTGGAGAATATGTAGCCTCCTCTTTGAGTCGGTGTCAGTCGTTTGCATCTAGCCACTTGGGCTTTGAGGCCCCACTCTTAAGTGCCTTGTATGCGTTTGATCATCTGTGTGACATGTACGTAAGCATGCACTCCATCATTCGACCTGTGAAAAATCTATATGCCGCAGTGGGTACCAGAGACTTCTCATGCAAGGATGCTACTATATAGTCCTTGCTCCCCTCCGGTATGTTCTTCAAATGATCCAATATGTTGTGTCGAAAAACTTGTTGACAAACTCTCTCATACGAGCCATCACCCTCCTCCCCTCATCATTCATAATGAAAGCTCATGTCCTATCATCTACAAGGTATCCATATCCCTCTGGGATATGTCTAAGATGCATCCTCTCCCACCTACGACCGCGCTCTTGGGCATATCCAGGAGATCGTTGTACATCTGGTGTATCCACAAGGGTGGTATCTCTCGGAGTAGCACTCACAGGGGTGCCATTGCAGATGACTGAGCAAAAGATGGAGTGACTGGAGTAGACGTCCCCAAGGTGTGACAAACCCTATAGGTGACGCAACCCCTGTAGAATAATGAGATAGACACTGCATCAGTATCTCCACAACAACCACTTGAGCCACCCTCTCTCAAACCTGCATGAGAGCGAGGAGTAGCACTTGTATCTCAAGCCGATCGTGGGCTCACCGCATCCACATTTTCACATCGTTCCCTAAAACCCAAGTCTGGAGCGTCAACCTCGTCTACTGGAAATTGAAGCATCAGAGTGTGCTGAAGTAGATCTAATGGAACATCTGGATGGTGTCTGAGACAGCTCCTAGTCCGCCATATCTCTAAATCGAGCAATTTGATCTGGAGACATATGTGTGAAGATCTCTTGCAGCTCCTCATCGCTCATTCCTCGACTTATCATGCTGTCCAAATATCCACAAAGGTTACCTGCACAGACAAAAATTGATGTTAGTATAATCAATATAAAGATTCAAGCAAATCATGGTAATAAAAAAAATGATATTATTTAAAATGCATATTCTAGAGTGCCCTTATAAGAGATTCATCAACGGATTCAGTAGGTGGATGCTACAAGTATAACGTAGCTTATGATCCCATGTCAATCTCCTGACACAACTCTGCATACATTGGAAGGTTGATAGAAAGGTCACCATAAAAGGATGAGTTCACCTCGTTCTCAAAGAATTCTTGGCCTTCTGTCTTTCCATCAGCGTTACTCGATTTTGCCTCCTCTATATGCTTCAAGATTTGGGCGGCCTCTACCCCTTGCAATATCGACCCCTCTATCTATATATTGTCCTCATCTATGCTAGGAATATTACTTTCATCATATACTGTTGCACTTCGGGGAGTTGAAGGCACAACATACCACCATCGAGGTTGTCGGGGGTTTGGATAGAAAATTACCTATTCAACATCACATACAAGAGAGATTTAACATTTGTGACATATACCATGTCGTAATTAAAAAGAAAAAAAAAAGTTCATACACTTGTTCACAATGGGCCGGTGAGACAAACGTGTCACAAAAATCCGTCTATCTTTTTTCAAAATCTATTTCGAGAAATCCAGATGGACCTCGTCGAACAGTTGCCTGTGGCTCCTTTTCGAGTATCACTTTGAACCACTGCACATCGAATAGGATCATGGAGAAGCTACGGTAATCCACTGTGATAATGCTTTGCAAGTTTTCAAAATACTCTATCTAATCTATAATGGTGTTTGGATCCATGGCTCGCTATTGGCTCTCTTGCTCAAACTTTGCCATGACACCACAATCCGCTGTGGAGCGGATATTGTCGATACGCTCTACGCGGAAATGCCGTCCGCACAGTCAGGACGTATTGTATAATTTATATTGTACATTGAAATGATTAATTGGTTGTCATATAAAATCTAGATACAACAGCTTATAAAACATGTGGTCATCTTTGGACTACATCCCCTCGAGAATTTCCACTCCTTAGTAGAGACCTTCACCCCTTCGCAAGAGGCTCCGATCAAAGCTCTGTGTAACCATGGCATAGACATAAACCACAATATCTCCTCCATGCCCTCGAGATATCGAATCGGCCAATGGCACGTACTATGTCGAAATTCAGATCGCAGTTCTTCTCGATCTTTCTTGGCTTGCTCATACCTAGCGAGTCATGTCTCCATGGAGGCATGGGGCAACATACAAAAATGATTCACTTTCTCCTCCATTGCAGTATTCATCCTTTTTTCTACCCCATTTTTAACCACCACATCTTTGGTCAGTCTATCATCATTGTCCTTCAGTGACCATAGCATACTGTTGTTTGAATCTATCGTTGGTAGCCACTGTGAAAATATGCATTAACGTCTCAGACATCAATCAATCTTTAGCCATGTTATCTTTTGGCCGAGCTCCTTGTCGCACAAAGCCTTTCAGGGTTTTCATGAAGTGCTCCAAGAAGAACATCCATTGTGTATAGATAGGTCTAGCAATCTCCAATTGGTATACAAGATGCACTAGGAGGTGGGTTTGTATTGTGAGCATGCTGGTGGGCAGGTACTTCTCAAAGAGACAAACCGTCTCCACTGCTCCTCGCCTTGCGAATTCAATAGAGGATGTCTTGATCTCCTTCTGTGAGATCCATTGCACTAAATTTGACAATCTATAAATCACCCCGCATATTTCTGGAGTAAGGCATCCTGCGATCGCAAGTAGTAGTACAAATTGCCACAAATGATGAAGCATTATGAACCATGACTACACTCCAAATAGCAAAATATGTAGGCCACTTACAATCCATTCGTAGTACAAACCTAATATATCTTATGCAATCCATGGGATTTTAGCCCTAATAGTTGGTCGTCTTTAGAAAATGCAGATATGAGAGAATACATTATACTTTTCGGAGTGTGGATAGACCTGATAATTTGCTTCACAAAGTGCTCTTATTTAGTGGACAAAACTCAAGGATTGTGAGGTAGTTGCAAGCGACCATCAGTACTCAAAGCTCCTCCATCTTGCTTACCTTCTTCAAATCCATTTGTGCCCTTGCGGTGTCTCTCTTTCCTGTGATGTGGTCCCATTGTAATCTGCCCACATGCTTGAAAATATGCATGGGATCCAACAAGTGGTTGATCTATAGGTGGGTCCAATATGGTAACTCGTAGAAAATTGAGAAACGTCACATTCCGTTTGGATGCGACTGCGTGTGGACCATTTTCAACTCATACTAGCTTTGGGTGTTTCTTCGTGCTGGAGGTCGTCCAAGAAAAAAATCCCTCAATTCATGACCCTCCGGCAAGAAAGCGGCGTGTCCTTGATATACAATTTCTTTCTGGTTTGTGACCTTCGGGAGTCTACTAACACAATGGACATGCATGAATGGACATGTATGATAACTTGAGGTAACTTGACCTGTCCCAACACCTCTATCCTGTGAATATAAACTTGAATGAGCTATGATAAATATAACCAACAAGAATGGAAGCTTACTTATCTGAGCTTTTTTCGAATACCAGAAAGCCAACATGAGAATGGCTCGTATATTGGCGGACCATCGACCATCACGCTTGCTCATATCTTCCACGGCGACCCCCTCCCACAAAATCTTAAGCTCATCGACTAATGGACGGAGATACACATCCATATTCTTGACTTTGTAGCGGCCAAGAATGAGTAAGTTAAGGATTAGGTGTCCTTTCTTCATAGAAATCCATGGCGGGATGTTGTAGTTAACAAGGACCACATGTCACACACTATAAGATGTTGAGCGAAGACCGAATGGGTTCATGCTATCAAAGCATTTGCGGTCGAAAGTCTACCACGGGGGTAAGAGATAGCAGGGTGAAGGGAGATTCAGGGAGAGGAGTAGATGGAAGAGAAGGGGTTCAAAGAAATAGAAGAATATTCACAGAGATGAAGCTTGCCAATTTATTTTTGCATTATGAGAAGATAAAACTCTTGTAAACAAAAACGTGCATAAAATAATACCTTCATCTATGCTACTCAGACCACCAATATGATGCTTCCATTGGCTTTGAAAGAGGGGTAAAATACCAGGATACTTGGCTTGAATTTTGCCAAATCACTCCTTCTTCATCTTCCTTTTTGAAGTGCTGTTCACTGCTTGAAAACAGAGCTCGCACGTCGTGCGATTTCACCAATCCCTCTTTTTATATAAAATCCTCTCAAAATGGTCGAAAGCTAATTGCTTTCTTTTACATGCCATCCTATTCTAGAAGTTGTCTACAATTCTTGGATTTTTACAAGAGATAATATCTAAAATATCAAAAATTGACTAAACTTGTCCAAAAATCTAATATTTTTGAACCATGGACATTGACACTAATGTCTAAAATGGCATTGCGGTATCCCATGAAACAACATCTTATCTTCATACAATCGGATGAAGGCTGAAACATTTTGACCTTTAAAATGCTTCAATTCTTGTCCCACTGCTTACAATGCATTCACAACTAAGGAATCAATTCTTTCTGCTTTCTACCAAGTTTGCATATGTTGTTGTAACAACAACTAATGCTGTTGTTGCTGCAACAAAGAAATCATCTGTTGTAAAGCAACACCACCACTTGATCTAGCAAAATCCTCCATTTTTACACACCTTTATTGTCGACTTTCACGTCGGGTTCACCACTGTTGGAGAGTTTGGGGTCGAAAGTCTACCATGGGGGTAAGAGATAACAGAGTGAAGGGAGATTCAGGGAGAGGAGTAGATGGAAGAGAAGGGGTTTAAAGAAATAGAAGATGTAGAAGAATATCCACAGAGATGAAGCCCGTCAATTTATTTCTACATTATGAGAAGATAAAACTCTTGTAGACAAAACTATGCATAAAATAATACCTTTCAATGCTACTCACACAACTAATCTGATGCTTCTATTCGCTCCAAAAGGGGGGTAAAATACTAGGATACTTGGCCACAATTCTGCCTGACCACTCTTTCCTCATCTTTCACTTTCGAATGCTATTCACTTCTTGAAAATAGCAATCCCGCATCACACGATATCGCCAATCCCTCTTTCTACATGAAATTCTCTCAAAATGGCTAAAAGCTACCTACTTTCTTTTACATGTCATCCTATTCTAGAAGTTATCTATAGTTCTTGGATTTTTACAAGAGATAATATTTAAAATATCAAAAACTGGCCAAATTTGTCCAAAAATCTAATATTTTTGAACCATGGACACTGACACTAATGTCTAAAATGGCATTGTCTCTCTAGATCAATAAGTGTCAAGAATCGCGTGGTGGAGGGGGTTGCTCAAGATGCTGCGCCGAACACACACAGAATGCACAAGGAGAAGCTCACTCAAGAGATAAGAAGAGAGATGGAGGCCAAAACGTTTTCTTGCTGATTTCTTTTTCTTCTTCCACACACTTTACAATGTATACAAAGTATAGATAAGATACAACATAAAAGGAAAGTGGCCTACGAAGTCAAACAATGCATAACCGACTACACTAGTCGACTGGCGCTATAACTATGCTAGCTGTAAATAGGTGTAATGACCTAAATATAATAAGTAATGAGTCAGTGGCCATGTGAGATTCATAATGACCACTGACGTGCTAAGTGTAGACGTGTGGACCCATCTAACCATGCGGCCCATCATCAATGTCCGCATGTGTTGAGCTTGTCATCTCAACACTCCCCCTCAAGCTCAACTGCATCTCTGCAACTCCAAGTAAGCTTCGAAACTTTTGAAGCTTCTCTGTACCCAATGCCTTCGTGAAGATGTCAGCTATCTGATCCTGTGTGCTGACATACACCAAGTCAATCTCACCTGCTAGTACCTTCTCTCTCACAAAGTGGTAGTGTACCTCAATATGTTTTGTTCTGGCATGGAACACAGGGTTCCTAGCTAACTATATACTGCTCATGTTGTCACAATAAATGACAACTGGACCTTCCACCTGGACATCCAAATCAGCCAATAGCTTTTGCAGCCATACTACCTCACATGCTGCAACAACAACACCTCTATACTCAGCCTCTGTACTCAACAAAGCAACTGTAGATTGCTTTTTGCTGCTCCATGCAACTGCTGCACTACCAAGAGAGAACATGTATCCACTGGTAGATCTTCTATCAGACATACTACCAGCCCAATCTGCATCTGTGTATCCAAATACCTGTACATCTGTACCTGTCTCATAGAAAAGTCCATAATGTAATGTGGACTTCACATATCTCAATATGCGTCTGACTGCATCCAAATGTGGCTTTCTAGGTACTTGCATAAACTGAGTCACAAGACCAACAGTATAGCTCAAGTCTGGCCTTGTAATGGTCATGTAGATCAAACTCCCCACTATCCTCCTGAACATAGTAGGGTCTTCTATCTCATCCCCAACATCAGCACTCAGCTTTACATTCTGCTCCAACGGGACTGAAAGTGGTTTGCATGCAGTCATATCATACTTGGACAACATATCCAAGCCATACTATCTTTGGGACAGCCATATACCATCATCACATCTGATCACCTCAATGCCAAGGAAGTACCTTAGCTCACCTAAATCCTTCATCTCAAACTTCATCTTCAAACAACCCTTGACTTCAGCAATCCCACTATCACTATCACCTGTAATAATCAAGTCATCCACATAGATGACTATGATGACCAAACCTGCATCTCCCTTTCTCACGTAAAGTGAGTGATCAGCATCAGAAACATAAAAGCCAATATTGACAAGATACTCTCTAATCTTGTCAGACCATGCTCTAGGTGCTTGCTTGAGCCCATAGAGTGCCTTCTTCAACCTGCACACATACGTGGGATGCTCTAAATCTTCATAACCTGATGGCTGATCCATATACACTTCTTCCTGCAAATCACCATGTAAGAAGGCATTCTTTACATCCATTTCTTGCAACCTCCAACCTTTGGCTGCTGCCAAAGCAATCACACATCTGACAATTGCCATCCTAGCAACTGGACTGAAGGTTTCATCATAATCTATGCCATATGTCTGGGCATAGCCTTTTGCAACCAGCCTAGCTTTGTACCTACTAATAGAACCATCTGCATTGTGCTTAATCTTATAAACCCACTTACATCCAATAGCTTTCTTTCCCTTCGGCAATGATACTAGATCCCAAGTCTTATTGGCCTCTAATGCAGCCATCTCCTCATCCATTGCTGCATCCCAATGAGCATGACCAACAGCCTCCTCAAAACATGTGGGCTCAACATCCTCAACTAGTTTCACCATATAAGCATAATGGTAAGCTGCATAACCTTCAAAACCAAATCTTTTAACAGGGTATCTCACCCTGCTAGACCTGCGTACCACTGGATCACTCAATGGAGTCTTTACATTAACACGTGCTCTCTGCACACCTGGAGTCCTCACTGAAGGAATGCCAAGCTCATCATCCAAGCTCTCTGAGCCACTGGAGTCTCCATCAAGAACTGCATCAATGCCTTCTGACACTTTATTCTTTCGTTTGTCTTTACCTTTAGTGCTACTAGATGCACCCGAAGATGTAGAGGTACTCCTTAGTCTCCCAGACCAAGGACTACCAGATGATGTCTTTGGTCCGCTAAGAGTTCGTGATTCTTGCTTTTCAGCCTGCACATGAGTGTCATGATCATGATCATCATCCAATGCATCACCACTAGATGCATACCAACTGCTCATTTCATCAAAGATGACATCCCTGCTCACTCTGAACTTACATGTGACAGGGTTGTAACAGCAATACCCTTTCTGCTCTAAAGAGTATCCAATAAAGACACACTTTTCAGCCTTTGGATCCAGTTTCTTCCGCAACTCATCTGGCACATGAACATACACAATGCAACCAAATACTTTCAAGTGTGAAACATCAGGCTTCTTACCTGTAAAACATTCTTTGGGGGTCATACCATGAACTGCAGCTGTGGGAGTTCTGTTCATAATATAAACAGCAGTATGAACAGCCTCAGACAAAAAATGCTTAGGCATATTCTTTTCAGCCATCAAGGCGCGTGCAACTTCTGCAATATGCCTGTTTTTCCTTTCTGCAACCCCATTTTGCTATGGGGTATACCTGCATGTGAACTGTCTCTTTATCCCATGAGACCTCAGAAAATCACTGAACTCATTGGAGAGGTACTCTCCCCCTCCATCTGACCTCAAGCACTTTACTTTCAAGCCTGTTTCTCTTTCAACTGTAGCCTTGAAAGTTCTAAAGTGCTCAAAAGCTTCACTCTTTTCCTTCATAAAATATACCCACAGCTTTCTAGAACAATCATCAATGAATGTGACGAAGTATGAACTACCTCCAAGAGATACATTTTGTGTAGGTCCCCAAATGTCTGTATGCACAACATCAAGGATATTTCTGCTTATCCTCTCTCTCTCTCTCTCTCTCTCATTCTTTTTTCCTTTTCCTTTCTTCTTCTCCCTCTCTCATTTTCTCTCTTTCTTCCTCAATGCACCTCATTCTCAACAAAAACAAACAAAAGAAAAGGAGAAATAACATGAACAAACCAAGAGGGAGCAATGTACTCAATGCAAAGGCTCAAGGATGGATTATTTGTTTCCTCTTCGTGATGGCTCCTCTTCGTCCTTCGTGCACTTCCTCCTTTTCTTCGCGAATGGTGATGGTGGCGGTGGCGATGGTGAGAAGCTCTCCTTCTCTCTCTTTATCTCTCTTTCTCTCTTACTCAATGTCTCCCTCCTAAACGCATGATCTATTTCGATCCCTCTTTTGCTTTTTGTGGAAAAATGCTGCACTTGGGTTTCGGTCACTTTTTTTTGTTTGAGTACTGGCGACACTGCCGATATGTGTCGCAACTGCCCATCGCTATTCCCCTATATCCTTGTAGTGACTAGGCCAACTGAATACAATAGCTACCAAAGGAAAAGAAGATGCTAAAAGGTTAGACAAAAGTATATGTTGAGCTCCCACCTCATGGGTAAGAAGCTAGAAATTCTCGGTGATTCCAAGTCAACAAACCATGCGATTGAATGCATTCAGATCAACCTACACTTCTTTTGGCTCTTCAACCTTGCCAGTGTAGCTTGTTGAAGTATTGTATTATGTAGCTTTTTGAGATGTAGCTTGAACATTTTCTGCCATTGATTGTCGACAAGATTAGCATCGGTTAAGTGTTGAGTGACCTTGCTCTCAAGGCACATGTCATACTCCTCATGTAGTTCTCTCATGTATAGTATAATTTGTTGAGTTCAAGGTACTCATCCATTTTGTTTTTCCCTACAATGCACAAGTATTTAATTAGTTACTCCATATCACCCAAAATTCATTATATATTTATATCTAATTATGCAACTACTTACCTTGCATCTTTATTACCAATTTGTTCTGCTACACCAAATGAGGTTGTTTTTGTGGTCTCATCGAAGATATCATCTGTCCTCTCTAATGATTGACAGATGTCCTTTGTCAGTGCTCTAGACCCCATATTGCTATGTTGCTCCTTGGTGTTGTGGGCCAACTTTTGGCTACTCATGGGTGTTTTAGCCCCCTTTGTCTTGGATTGTTTCTCAATTGTGGTATTGGGAGTCACCCTTGGTGCACATTTGCATGCTGGTGTCCTTATATATAGTAGTTGCAAATGGAATTGTGAAAGCTTGAACCTTCATATCTTCAGTTGACACAATAGAAATCAGGAAGAAAAAGGTAGGAAGCAAAAGCTTGGACACAAGAGTCCTCACTAAGTTGGAAGAAGACACTAGTCATCGAGCGGAGTAGAGATGGCAAAGACATCCCATGAAAGACCTAAAATGACATATAAAAACTCAAAAAAAGAAAGTTCGCATTATGCAACCACCACTCCAACTTGTTACGAACGTTTCTTCAAACATTAAAGGTAGAAAAGGAAATAACAAACTCCCTCCAAGTTTATTAAAGAGAAGGAAAGGGGGCAAACTAAAAATAGGTACAATTTTGTACCACCCAACCATGCTTTTACCCATATAGCTCTCCTTTTCTTTGTGATGGTCATGAGTTGATGTTCAATTTTAGCAATTGAAGCTCAAATAGTATTCCATGTTCTCTCAAATTTCATGGAGTTCACTTTTTGTAAAGAAGATATGTCACCTGGAGTGAAGAATCCTAGAAAATCCCCTATCCATAGCTCATACAAGAGTCATATGACCCCCCTTTTTATAGTTACATGATGTATGAAAAAAATTATTGTGTACCCCTTTTTTAGATATAAGATTTTGTATTCTTTTAGTTTCTCATATTGATTAAGATTAAAAGACTAGAACATTTCTAACAAAAGAAGAACACGTTGCACTTTAAAGGTGATACATTGTTGCATGGCTCCAAAAGTGGTATTTTACAATAGTGCATTGTCTTGAACACCAAAATGTTAGTCTTTCCAAAATGTAACAAATAAATTAACTTTCACTTGCCTCCTCTCCCTCTTTCCCATGCCCCACCCCCTTCCCCTCTCCTTACTTTTACAATTAGAGGGGAGAACTAATGGGGGCCTACCCCTAGTATATATGCTTATGCACTTTTTAAAATAACCCCCTCCCTTGCACTTACACGATTCCATAAGTTACCCATGGTGAACTCCTTGGGTCTCCAATGCACTTTGCCCTTTTTCTTTCTTTTCCAATTCATGTATCTCCTCTAGGCTCTTGTAACAATGCTTAGTGTGGAAAGAGCAAACCAAGTAAAGCTTCTTGAAGACAACTATAGGAATGCACTCCACGAATTCACCCACAATCATGAAGTGGAGTATGAAAATTTATATTTGCTCTTCCCATGTCACTAGCCATTAAGAGCTTTTCATGCTCTTCAACTAGAATCCCTATGTCATCTTAAGTATACATGAAATCAAGTAATGTCATCATATTATCAATTTTCTTGAGGCACTCTATCAGTGGAAAAATTATTATTCTATAGATTTTCTTTTTCCACCTCCTTAAGAGAATTGAAAGTTATTTTAGGCTTTGAGCCCTAGGAAGATCAGTCAAAAACATATGTATGTATCACGTGGGTTCAACATAAGTGATTTTTAAAATACTATTTTTACACATTTTTTACATATAGAAGGGTCCCATATAAATAGGTTACTTATAGATTGAGTAGAAAATGGTTATGTTTTATTAAGGAAAAATTCACAAATAAGGATATTTCTAAATAGGCCTTGAATGTACTTGATATTGAGAGTATACATATAATGAATTCCCCATGCCTTTGAGCTTGCTTGAGGGTTTGGTTAAGTGAGGGAAATATTTAGAGTTATCATATTGATTGTGCCATTAAATTTGGACTTTATTTTCAATTTCTTATGCTACTAAGAACTTGTTCCTTGGTTGAGTTGACAATTTTAGTTGTGGTTGAGAGTTTTGATTAGTTGCGTGTTCCAAGTTTGATTTTGAAAGTGGTAGCTATAGATTCTATGGGTTTGACAATGTAAGAAGTCAAGGACGATTGCTTATTGGAATCCTTTGGATTGATTAAAATTAGGTATCCCCTTAGACTTTTTGGTTGTAGATTTGACAGTGCTGTTAGAAGGCTATTATCAAACCTTCAATATTTCCTTTTCTTTCCCTTTAGCATATGGTTTCTTGACTTGAATAATGGTTTAGGGCTATTGTTGTTGTGTTTCTAATTGTGGTCTAGATGGCACAAATTCTTTGGGTGCTTTTGAACATGTATGTGGTTGAAGTTACATCTACCTTGGGATGTTTCTTGTTCACCTTGCACGATTCTATCATTTTCCCCTTGGCATCTTCCCTTTCAATTTGAGCAACATCAATTCTTTGGTAGGGTCATTAGATATTTGGTCTTGATATCCTTGGTTGCCATCAATTGGTTTTCTCTTTGTATCTACTAGGAGGGGCCTTGCTTAGTGGTTTTCATCTCTCCTCTTGAACCTTGAGAAACTCTTTAAGGAATTTCTTGGCACCCTCGTTATGGTTCATGGTTCATTTTGAGGCCATTTGCTTGCCTTTTCTATGAATATGAGCAAAGTTTACATTTATTGAATGTTATGAGGATCTTGATGATTTTGGTAGACTAAGATATATGCATTGTGCCTCGTAATCAAGATCGCACTTAGTTGTATGCTTAAATGTTCATCCACATGGGACTTTCTTTTCTACATCTTCTCAATTTAGGAGCATGTAAAATATTATATCAGTATGCTTTTAGTTTCTATCGCCATGAGAATCTTGCATTTCCTAAATGGGGATCCTTTGTATGGTTTAACACTTGTGTTCATTGGTACAAGTTTGACTCGGGTAAGTTACTGTATGCATATCCTCTACATCATGTGCATTCAATGCCTATTTATAAATATCCTTATCTATGATTTTTTCCTGAATAAAACATAACCATTTTTTCTATTCAATCTATGAATAACACCTTTATATTACACCCTTCTATATGTAAAAAATGTATAAAAATAGTAATTTAAAAATGCCTTATTTTGAACTCATGTGATGCACACATATATTCATGAGTAAGTTACCTGAGAGGTTCGAGTTGATTGATCTCAATCTGTGCATTACAAGTTAGGATATTGAGACTAATTTTTCGAAGAGACTAGCTAGAATGAATAATTGAATACACTCCAAGTTTATGCTTTGCTAACACATTAATGGGTGTATGTAAGTCATATGTAACGTCATCTCTAGTGTGCACTTTCTATCTTTAGCATTTTTATGAAATGATTTAGGCCCATATTATAACTTTCAAAGGGAAGCTATGCTGCTCGTTGTTGTGAGGACTATTAGAAATGATGTGACAACATTAATATTTTTAACATAAATATTAACATTGCCTTAGCTTTAGATCCAAAAATATACCCCAAGATGTTTAAAGGAAGATTTTTTTTTCATGTTGGGATATTGATTGTTCTTTCAACTACAAATGGGTTAGATCTAGTACACATGAATGTACCCAGCTACCATGAGGGAACACCACCCTTTCATGGAGATCTCATTAAATAGGGACTCCCATGATAATACACATGGGGCACCTCTAGAACATGCTCGTCACTCTCTATCTTTTAAGATGTAGGATGGGACAATAGGATATACAATATCTAGGGCATTGTACCAAGTCAAATTGTTACCATTGCAAATTCAATGAAAAAAGGCATTCATGGCTATATTTAGTGCCTTCTGCCAGCTCAAACTTAAATTGCACATTTAATGTGGGAAGGCAACGCATGACAAATTGACAATACTTAGTGCCTTGTACCAACTCAAACCTTTAGGATTGCAGATTGAATATGAAGAGACAATGCATGGCGTCTAGTATTCACGATTTTTTTTTCAAATAGTCAATACAAAAACCTTTGGATATGTGGACTTGTAAATTTTTTTCGATCCTTTAAGTTTACAAATTTATTGACTAAAATTTCAAGGTGTTTCATATTCAAGCTCATAATTTAATTGTCGAAAACATTATATCAAATAATTCTACATTCTAAAAATTCCAATGGGGGATGAAGGACAACCAGAGGCCGCTGAAGGAAGATGGAGGAGGAGGAGAAGCCAAAGATGGAGATGGAGGGGGAGGAGAAGGATGAGTTGAAGAAGAAGTAGGTCGCTGGAGGAGGATCAAGGAGGAGTTGAAGATGAAAATATAGGTTGAGGAGGAGGAAGAGCTAAGCCGCTAGGACATTGGGCCCGTTGGCTGCTAGAGGAGGATCGAGGAGGAGGAATCGAAGATGAACATGGAGGGCAAGGAGGCTGCTAGGAGGAGCGAAAGATGAAGACGGAGGGCAAGGAGATTGTTGGACAACATGTTGCTAGAGGATGATTGAGGAGGAGGAGCCGTAGATGAAGATGGAGGGCGAGGAGGTCACTGCACGCTAGGCCACTAGAGGTAGCATAGCAGGCCATTGATGGAAGATGGAGGAGGAGGAGGAGAAGTCGAAGATGGATACAGAGGGGGGGGGAGGAGGAGGAGGAGCTAAAGAAGAAGGAGGCCCGACCACTGGAGGAGGAGCCAAAGATGAAGATGAAGGGCGATGAAGATGAGGGAGAGTAAAGGAGAGGAGATGAAGATGGAGAGCCAAAGATAAAGATGGAGCACGATGAAGATGAAGACGTAGGCGAGCGATGATGGAAGTGGAGAAGTTGGACTCAAGGAGTTGAATGAGGTGGTGCTTGGAAGATGAAAAATACCAAGGACTCAAGGAGATAGGAATGAAATAATAATTTGAAAAAATGGTCATGACTCATAACTCACTTTGGATGCTACCCACCCTTTCCATTCTACTATCTAGAATCTACTCGTTCCAAATTCCAATTTTCAAACTTCAATGCACTGCCTAACCACCCTAGACTATTAACACCTCTAATAAATGAAATTCTATCACCAAATATTATTCGAATCTTTCTTATATTTTTAATCATTAATAACTATACATGTCAAGTGTTAAGCCATGAGTTATGCCTCATAACTCATGACTCATGAGTTCTAATAATTTAAATCTATATATTTAATAATTAATATTTGTATTTATGATACATTCCATTTAAATATGTTATATGAATATAATATCAATTCAAAAAAATTATATCCAATCAATATTTGCATTTATTTATTGATCTAGATATTATTTAACATGCAAATCGTTTTTGTCTCCTTTTTTATGAAATTCACTAAACCTTTTATCTATATTTTTAAAGGTGATTTTTGTAAAATTGCAATTCATTTTACATTAAACCTTAGTTTTTTGTGAACATTAATGGCGCTAATCTCGCAAAGTTAAAAGAACATGAGTTGACGCAGACATGTTGCACATTGGTGTCCTCATTCGACTTCAAGGTCTCATGCCAACTCACATCCTTACAAGTTTGGGTGGCAAGCTTTGGTGTTCAAAGGTTATCGCGATTGCCAAGGATCGAGTAGGAAGCCCACAATGTCCTATGGGCAAGGAGCTACAAGCCTACAGATTGCTGGCGCGTTCAGTGCTCACATAAAACCGTCCTTTAGTGTATTTTTTCCAAGAAAGATTCTCAAAAAACCGATGAAGTTCGCCTTTACGAAACCTGGCTATTTTTTTAGCATTTTAGTTATAAAACCGGCTATTTCCCTCCCAAAATCGGCTGAGGTTAAGCTTGGTCCTTTTTTCCATTGGATGGGGAAAAAGTTTTTCGTGAGCACTGGGCGCGTTAGTGTCCAAAAAGAGGGTTCCTTAAAGTGTTTGTGTCCTTGCAACAATATAAATGCGAGTTTGCACTAGAGAAATGAGAGAAGGAAATGATGGGTGGAAAAGTGAGACCGTGAGAGCTTGCATGAGGGGACATCATCATGTGACTACGAGGAGGGTACTTGGGGGAGGGGGCATCATGGGGGGTTTAAAGATGATGCATGTGCAATGATGTGCCTTGGGGCAAGACAATTATAAAGGCACGATTTGCCGATACTTCAAAGCCCAGGCTCCAAGTTGAAGCGTGCGCTCACACACACGCATGCATGCACGCACATGCATGCACACACGCGCACGCACACACGCATACACACACAGAGGGTTGTGCCTTGGGGCAAGACAATTATAAATGCACGATTTGCCAATACTTCAAAGCCCAAGCTCCAAGTTGAAGCGTGCGCTCACACACACGCACGCATGCACGCACATGCGCGCGCACACATGCACGCACACACGCGCGCACACACACACACACACGCACGCACGCACGCACGCATGCACGCACGCACACACACACAGAGTATACGCACACAAGATAGAGACATAGAACTCACCTTCTATAGCAATGGAGGTGATGAAGGACCATGAGTAGTGCTCACGAAAAACTTTTTTCCCATCCAATGGAAAAAAGGACTAGGCTTAACCTTAGCCGGTTTTGGGAGGGAAATAGCTAGTTTCATAACTAAAACGCTAACAAATAGCTGGTTTTTGTAAAGACAAGCTTCAATTTCAACCGTTTTTTTGAGAATATTTCCTGGAAAAAATACACTAAAGGATAGTTTTTTGTGAGCACTGACCATGAAGACGTCTAGCTAGCTGCGTAGCACAAGAAAAAGATGTCTACCACATTAGGATTGCTCTACAAGTTCTTATGGGAGGGCTTAGGCAATTGGAAGTACAAATAGATTATACCATGTAGTCACATGGTTAGCACTGTTGTAACTAACTTCAATTAGATTAACTTTTGCTTAAATATACTCATAGCATATCTTCCAAAACTTGGTTTACCTACTAAGCTTACACATATGTTTGAGGGTGGTCTATCATACTTGAATTGATCATTATATCTAACCTTTTAAATACAAGCCTCCAAAAATAGCTATTAAACTTTAGATCACAATCACTGATGATATTGGTTGGCAACCTATATCATTAGTAAATGTTCTCTAAAGTTAGTCTTACTAGTTTAGGAGTCTTAAAAATTACCTTTGTTGGAATAAATCTACACATCTTGATGAATCTATTTACTACTAACAAAATGGCATCTACATTACCATGATTGGTAGTAGGGATTCTAACAATTAAATCCATAGAGATACTTTTCCACATATTTCTAGGATTGGTAGTAGGGATTTAAAGCTCACCCATGCTCAAGCATTCAACTTCCTTAACTTGGCACTTTTGGCATTCTATAACATCTTGGTCTATATTCTTATGCATTACAAACTAATAAAAGTATTGACATACATGTGGATAGGTCATTTTTATCCTTGGATGACCTACATTAGGACTATCATGACTTTAGCATTATGCGTTTGAATGCTAGGATACACAATAAGTATAAGATTGCTCATGAAAACTCATGGAATTATGTCAAGATACAAAGGATGATAACAACATAGTACATAGAAGATGCCTCCATAAATTACAGGACAAAAAAAGAAGAGGATGTGTACTCCATAAATCCAAGCGTGAGCTATAGATCCTCGCCATCATCCCAAACCTCATCCCGATGCAAAGGAGTATCGAACAAACTCTACAAAATGAGCAACTACACATCTAGTCCACTATACATAATGCATTTTAATAAAAATAGTAACTATGGACAAGAAAGATGATTGACTTACTAGGCCGCCATGTGCATATACTCTATAGATCAATGCAGTGAGACTGTTGTCGGAGGGGTTTTTGTCGAATAAATTACATAGAATATTAGCTTTCATATTCTTCGCTTACACATTAGACTGATAACTCATCTAGAAAGACATATTAGTTCAAGCATAAAACGATTAGTCACTATGATTTCTAGCTAGAATAGTTGGGATACTAAGGCATAGAATCATGATAGAATTGATTGCCAAAGGTTATTGTACATATGTCTTTATGGGCATTCAATATAGTTATGATCAAATGCGACAAGGTTAAGAATTGATTAGTGAAGGTTATAGAAATTGGTTATTTATTTAGGAATCCTAAAGATCATCTCGTTGAGTTTATTGACACAATATATTTCCTTAAGGGATTTTGCTTATGTTAGATAAGTGAATCCAAATGGAAAACTCATGCCCTGCTTAACATGTTTTAAGAGGTGTACTCAACACTTCTTTATGGGGAGAAGAATCCTCATTAGAATGAAAGGTTACCTTAGGATAAGGTCTACCTTGGCTATGTGAAACTGTGATTTATATGTTGGGATGATTGTCATTGCACTATTTGATACATATTTGAAAGGACTGTTTCTGTTTGCTAGAATCTAGATTTTGATTGAAATTATTGCCAACAGAATAAAAGGAAGGATCGCGCTAGGCTACCCCCAAGCTAGCGGCGAGACCCTACTCCAAGGGGGTCATGATTATCGCTACGAGAGGCTTGGACCGGCTCCGTAGGCGAAAGGTCTGTCAGTAGGGATAGTCTCGGGCAGTAGGAATTGTAGGTGCCAGAGGGGGCTCTGGCTGTAAATCCTGCATTGTTCCAAGAATCTGACGAGCCCCTTCGTGACCCAGGATGGGATCCTGGAACCCTAAATACTAGTTATGAGGGTGGAATCTTGGTGGACAGAATGTCCTTATGGAATTCTGTGTATCTTCCGCTGGGACGGAATGATGGAAATTGTAATAAGACTTCCAATATAATAAATAAGTTTGCTTTACCATTCGAATTGTATGCGTGTTAGTGAGATAAATTATGTGAAGGAACGTGTGACTAAACGGACTAATTAAGGAAGCTGGTTGTATATGTTCAAATAAATGTGTTGTAGGTAATTAAAAAACTAAAGATGACCCATCATCAGAGGAAAGCGGGTGGGCGTAACCCTCGACGGGTCCGTCCAATGGTAGGGTGGTCCCGGTTAGCTGGGAGCTTTTCTACATCGGATATAGAAATATGAAGACGATAAATTGACCAAGTAGTCATTAGGTAGAACCAACTTGCATTGTTTTAGGGGGCCGGAATGGGATTTTGCCTTATGGGCAGGAGGGTTGACGTACCACACTCCCCTCCGTCTCCCATTCTCTTTGAACCAAGTGCAATGGCAAGTCCGCTTCAGATCGAGTAATCCTCTAAAAAGTGAAACTTGAAATTACTGACGCTAGCTGGCTGCTAGGAGACCCATCCGATTTTAGGAACCCAAGTCTTCAAGTCGATCCTAGTGGGTTCGGCCAGAACTCTCCCATTGCGAAGTAGACTCGGTAGGGCCTAAGTGACAATCCCGTGATGTTCCAAGGGAGCACCGGGCGGCATCATTTATGGAAAAACCTACTGACGGACTACTAAAAGGTGTGCCGTGGATTGGGACTAGCGGACACCTCACACAAAGCTTATGGATTTGCTAAGTGAAAATATTCGCATGAAGATCTTGGAGCCTTCTTCAGCCTTGTACTCAAATCATTGGTTTACTGTGCCCAAAAAGAATGGGGCTTTGAGATTTATTCAAGACATGCAACCGGTCAATAAAGTGACCATAAGAAATGTGGGTGCAGGTCCTGTGGTTGATGAATTTGCAGAGGCTTTTGCAGGCAGAGGGATCTATCATTTGGGTGATCTTTACTCGGGTTATGATCAGTTTTAGCTTGCAATTGAAAGCACGGATATCACAACCATGAAGACTCCTTTGGGGTTAGTACGGATGTGTACTCTCCCTCAGGGTGCAACAAACTCAGTGGCACACATGACAAATGCTATGAATAGGGTACTCATGGATTTTATACCACAATTGACTATGCCCTTCTTGGATGATGTTCCAATTAAAGGGTATGCAGTGGATGAAAAGAATGAAGAGATGGATGCTCATGGATGCAAACAGTTTGTTGCAAACCATATTGTGGATTGTGAGAGGATTTTGACATGTCCAGAAGAGGTGCATTTAACTCTTTCTGGACAAAAGTCTGTCTTTGGAGTTGAAGAGGTTTTGATTGTTGGGCATATGTCTGGGCCTTATGGGTGAAGGCCATCACCAGCAAAAATATATGGGATTGATAGAATGCAAGATGTATGCACGAATGTATCAGAGGTGCGTAGATTCTTGGGTGCATGTGTGTTCTATTTGATATGGATTACTCACTTTGCACATGTAGCCGATGCTCTTTATCAGCTTATAAGGAAAGGTCAGAAATTTCATTGGGAAAGGAAGCATCAGAAAGCAATGAAGAAATTGAAGCAACTCTTAAAATTTGCTCCTACATTGAGAAAGGTTGACTATTCACATGGAAAGCCTATCATTATTACTGTTGATACAAGCCCAATGGGGATTGGATGGGCAAATGGGCAAGATGATGAGGAAGGACAAAAATATGCAATTTTCTTTAGTGCTAAAGTATTGATTGAACAACAGAGAAGATATCCACAGGTTAAAAGAGAATTAATAATGGGGAATTGTGATAGCCCTTAAATGTGATAAAGAGTATTTTATGGGTGCTCATGTAGTCATTGAGACCGATTGTTTGCTGATATTGGGTATGATTACTAGTTGTGCTACTCCGGACATTTCTATGCTCCGGTGGATTGCATACATCAAATCTTTGAGCCCTGAATTTCAGCATATTGTAGGAAGAGATAACCCAATGGTAGACATGTTATCTCAAGCACGTTATGAGAATGAAGATGGGATGATGAATGAGGAGGAAGAAGATGACTTTCTTATGGCTGAAAATGATGTTGCAAGAGTGAATTTAGCAATGCAAGGTGTTGCTACAACATTAACAGAAGCTTGGACAACAAAGAGAAGACACTTTAGATGTTTTGTATCTTGTGTAGAAGTGTTTCTAGAAGACAAATATATAGGAGAGTGGTTGAGAATTGGTCAATACCTCAGTACATTAACAAAGAGAGATAAATGGTCAGATTAGGAGTTTAAGAAAATCAAAAGGAAAGCATATGGGTTTTTTTAAAAGATGGATACTTATGGAAACATGCTAAAAAGAAATAGGGTATGCCATTGCGAGTTTTGGGTGACAGAGCTTCACAAGTAAAAGTAATGCATGAATTTCATGAAAGCTTGTGGGCTGGTCATAGAGGTGTTTGGGGTACTTTTACAAAGATCAAAGAAAGACATTGGTGGTAGGGTATGTATAAGGATGTTGCTCACTTTGTGGAAACATGTACGACATATCAAATGTATTCATCTGTGAGACATCGGGATGGATTGTAGCCCACATATCCATTGTTTCTTCATTTTAAGTGGGTGGTGGATTTGGTAACAATGCCTACAGGTCTTTGGCAAATGAGGTATCTTATGCTTGCTTGTGAAGACTTGACTAATCAAGTGGAAGGGAAAGCTTTACATACTAAGACAACAAATGTTGTGTGTAGTTTTCTCTTATAAGAGATCTTTTGTCGGCATGGTTGTGTGGGAAAAATTACAGCAGATACGAGTGAGTTGGATGCAGATGAAGCTCATGATTTCTTTGCACGGTTGGGGATAAAGCTTGCTTTAACTTCAACCTATAACCCTGAAGGAAATGGAAAAAGTGAAAGAGGTCACCCACCTATTGTGAAGGCATTGGCAAAAGCATGTGGAGAGAAGGTAAAAGAGTGGCCACAATTTCTCCCTTATGCTTTGTGGGCCGACAGAACAACTCATAGTGCTATTACAGGATATATGCCTATAGAATTGATGTATGGTCAAAAACCTATCATGCCGATAGAAGAGATGACAGTCACATGGAGTGTGTTACCTTGGGAGGAGGAGTTGAATCGAGAGGAGTTGTTGGCTTTACGTAGCATTAGACATTTGCAAAGAAAGTCAGAAGACATAGAGGCAGCAACTGCAAAGTTAAGGGCAGCAAGGATACAGAACAAGAAATGGTTTGACAAAAGACATAGACTAAGACCAAGAACCATACAAGCTAGGGATTGGTATTGGTTTATGATAGCAGTTTAGATAATCAGCATAGTGCCATGCGTAAACTTTCCAAAAGATGGTTTGGACCCTATGTGGTAAGATAGGTGTTTTATAATGCTACTTATGCATTGAATGAGCTAGATGGGACAACCATCAAACTTCCAATAGCAAGGAAAATAATCAAATTATTCAAAAGGTAGGAATTTACTACCTCTGAGTTGCCAGAATTGGAAGAAAATAGTGGTCTTGATACAGGGGCTAGCCAGGAAGATATGGAAGATGAAGAAGTAAAGGATATGGTTACAGAGGATAAGGAGGACTCAGAATCCGGTGACAACTAGGATTTTAGCACATACTAGAGGATGTGCATGTTCAGAGGGGGTGGATGTCGTGATGTTATGAGGACACATTGTGAAAAGGTATGGAACATATCATCATCCGACTTCTTTATTGATCTAGAGAGTCAATGTGATTTGAGTCATTAGTACTAGTGTGAGTTGCATGGATTATCCGAAAATACTAGATTTTTGGATAATTTTAGCATATTTTTGATATTATTTATTGTAAAAATCCAAAAAAGTTAGAAAAAAAGCTTCTAGATTAGAATGGCATGCAAAAAGCTAGTTGCTTTTTCAGCCAACTAACTAGGGGATTTTGACAAGAAGGACAGATTGACGAAATCTGCAGATTGAATGAAAAGAAGAAGGAGTGATCTGGAAGATCTGTGAATAGGTGTCATGGGGTTTTACCCCCCTTTCAAAGCTAAGGGAGCCATTAGATTTGGGTTCGGGGCAATAGAAAAAGAGCGGATTTTTCTTATCCACGTTTTTGGTCTACGAAGGAGCTCCAGGAGAACTAATGCCTGGAGATTGCTTCTGAGTAGTGCAAAGATTGCAAGTTCTTTCAATACATATTGATTCAATTCATTGTGCTTTGTCTTTGTCATGTTTACCACTTGTGTATTCTCTTTCTTCTCTTCCATCTCCTATCTCTACTTCCTTCTACCTCTAATCCCCGGTGGATTCGACCCCACAAGTTAGTTGCGACACCTATCTCATGCAACAAATTGCAACGTCGCATGGTTTTGTGTCTAAATCACAAAGTAGTATTGCCACTCCTTAGAACAAGTTTGGCGAGTTCTAAGTACAAGTCTAATTTTCTAGAGGATGAGTAGTCATCCTACTACATCACCCTTCCTTGGCACTAATTTTCCAAGTTAGGGAAAGTTATGAATTGCCTAGCAAGCAATTGACCAATCAAGTGAGGACAACAGGGTTGTCCATGACCTTAACATAAGGAAACCTAAGGTATTGACAATTTGGGTTAACAAGATATAAACCCTAATCCAAGGATAAAGGGTAAACAAGCAATTTAGCTTACGAGACCCTTGGGATCTTGCCAAGTCGCGATTGATCCCGGATCGAATGATGGTTGTATTCGGAGAGAAGCATTCACACCTTAGCAGTTGGCCGTATAAATGACCACTGGAGTGTTTGTGTTTGTACACTTAGGAGCACTGTTTGTTATTCTTTGCTCAAGGAACTAATGCTGGAAAATAACTAATGCTTCAGGTTGAAAGCTTGGAGAGAGAGGCAGTATCAGTTACCCCTGACTGTCTGCCTGACCCTATCCAAGGAGGTTGTCAGCCGCACTGGGTATGTGGACCGAACCCGCCGCGAGAGGTCTCTCCATGGGTGCTACTTGGAGAAGGAGGATGCTTGGGTGCTAGGGGGGGCTCTGGCCGTAAATCCCTTGCCTCCGGGTCCTGCACAAGAGGCCGACGTGACTCAAGATGGGATCTCGAGGCCCGCATACTAGTCAACGGGCAGAAACTTGGAATAGCGATCCCTGAGGATTGCTGGAATTGCCTTCGGGCTGGATTATATGATGTATTTCAAAGACTGATAAATATAGATCAAATGTTGAAAAGGAACTTGCTTGACAATGTTTTTCTATGTCAGTGCCTAAGTTACGTGAAGGAACAAGTGATTAATTGGTTAATTAAGGAAGATTTTTTTGCTTGCCAAACTAAATGTGGTAGGTAATTAGATAACTAAAACAACCCGAGAAAAGTGCGATGGATGTGACCCTGGGTCCGTCCTACGGAAGGGTGCTCCCAGTTGGCTGGGAACTTTTCTCAAAGGAATTGATAGCAAGGTAAACGATGACCTAGAATCTATAGAGCTAGAGTCCTGATTTATGCTGTTTTAGGGAAACAAAATGGGACTATGCCTTACGGGCAGAGAGGTCGAGCTTCGCATTCCTCTCGTTTCCTCCATTCTCCTTGAACCAAGTGCAGTATAAATCCACTTCGACCCTGATGTTCTGCGTAAAGTAGTTTGCGTCTGGGGCTTGATGCTAGCTACCTTCTAGGAACTTGACCATTAGGAAAATTGCGTCTGGGGCTTGATGCTTCCGCTTCATGGCAGACTCGGGAGGACCTAGATCACAAACCCTGTGACATTCCTTGGGAGTTCCAGGCGCCGCTTTCTAGACTCTCTTCCCGATGGGCTACTAAGACATGTCCTAAAGTGGACAGGGGGACACGTTACAAACCTATGGAGCCTTAACCAAGTGTATCTCATGTCTTGAGGACAAGTGAGAGTGGATGCATGTCCTTGCTACCATCAACCTGCCTTTCTCAAACAATGAGGTGTAGGAACAAGCCATCAAGGAAATTGGCAAGCCCAATGACACACCTCATAGCAGTCTCCATGGTCACTTGAAGCTTATGCAGAAAACCTAGCCCTGTGACATTCCAAGTCCCAAACAATAGATGAGAGCTCCTGGAGATCCTAGGATATCTAATTGACAAGTTGGCTGGCAATCCAACAACGAATCTCAAGCCACTCTAAGATCTCTTGGACGAGCCTAAATGGTGATGGTTCAAGATGCACAATTTAAACTTGAGGTACAATCGGGCTTTAGTCCCCAACCAACAAGAAGAGACATATCAGGACTTGGGAAATGAGGAGCACTTGAACAAAGAAAGCTCTGACGATGAAAATGAAGACTATTGTTCCTTTGGTGATGAGAGAAAAGGGGAAATAGACATGATAGAATATGACATTGGGGGACTAAGATTTATAATCACTCCATTGTGGCCTCTTTGTATGAGGCAATTCTGTGCTTAGGACATGCAGCAAACTAAATCCCATAGACACAGAAAGGAAAACTGCTATGCATCCAACAACTATAAAGCATTGTACTTGACTACCACTTTTTCATATATGATGAATGCAATATCATGATGCTTTCCCATTTTAGTTAGTGTCTTGGTCATTGTCAGTCTTATACAAAAGATTGTGTTTATGAGTTCAAGTCTCAATCTTGGAACCTAATTCACTTGTGTAACAGGTAAGTCTTTGTCTATGTCATCATGAGCTTAATCTTAATCTTCAATCCACCATGGCTATTGTCATGCTCTAGATCCTGCATCTTTTCACATGGTGTCAGATCTCAACTAAGCATGGCACTGCCTCTCTGGTCTCTTCTCACTTATGATCATCTTTGCCCAGCTCACATCCAGCTCATGTCTTCATTTTCAACTTCATCTTCATCTTGACCTTGAATCTGCCATAGCTAGACATGACCTGCTGTACTTGGAGCTTTCATATCTCATCATATAGGCCATATCTTTGGAAGGTTACTTCTAGAGAAACGTTCCCTAACTCTAGGCACTTCTATGTATCACAAAATAGTTGGATATTATCCACTCTATGGTGCAACATTACGTTTTTTCCTGATTGCTGTCAAAACAGGCACACTCTGTGGTTGTACTGTTCGTTCTCCTCCTGCATTGCACGAATCTGTTGATGTTCATGGGGCAAATGATGCCTATCTTGTAAGCTTACTCCCTATCAAACCATTCATGCTATAGCTGCCTATACGAGTTGCACGAAATAAAAAACCAGTCTGCTAACTACAGAGAAGCCATAGCTTTTCAAATTCAAGCTTTTTAGTTTACCTCATATTTCTCTCTCCTACCCAGCTAAGGACACTTTAATCCATTGATTTTTTAAATTTTCAAGCAAGATTCACCACTCAAATCATGATGGAGGGGAAGTGTTTTTGGAAGACTTGAAGGTCAAACATCCACAGCTCACTTCCATAGCCACAAGCACCAAAGCTTCAAGTTTACTTCATTCTCTCATTCCTGCCACTTAGACCTGGCTACCACCATTCAAATTTACTAATTTCCCATCAAATTAGTGAGGAGTGGAGACCTTGGAAGATTTAAAGATTTAAGATCAACATCAAGAATCATCATCTTCAACACTAGTGTCTCTTGATACTATAGTGTGCCTTCACACTACTGTCTTGTGTCCTTTGACATATTCAAGAATCAACTCATTATTGGTCTGATCTCACTTACTTGATGTTGATGTCAATGACAAACAAGAAGATCTCTATGTGGATACACTTCATGAAGAGTAACATGACTTGTGTTGCTTATCTACAATACATAGAAGATTTTTGTGATCTACTTGTAGGAGGACATGAAGCTACCTACACCAAAGAGCAATCAATGTATTCATTTGAAGAACTTGAAGACATGCCTACTACCTTGGAGAAAGTGTGAGAGTTTGAAGTCACCTCCGTTGCCTCAAAGATGACACCTTTGCTTGAGGAGGACATGAACATGAAGGTTGATGCAACTATTGCAAGCAAAGTCAATGAAGAAGAAGACCAAGAAGAACTAGAAGAAGAGGCCCCAAAAGGCCTATCTAGTTGTAGTCAAAGAAGAAGAAGAAAATGGATCAAAGGAAGAAGAAGAAGAAGAAGACCACCAGGAGAAGGACAAACATCATCATTCCTTCTATTCAGATAGACTTTTTTAGCCTTTTATTTCCTAGCCCTAATGCTTTGGACATAAACTTATAAACTCCTCATCAAGCAGTGATAGCGTTTCCCTGTGAACGAAAGGGAAAGAGTCCAAGGTTCCTTAACCTGCTTCCGCCATTGGCAAAAGGAGATCAGGAATGTCAAGACCTAGCGGATATGCTTGAGGTTTTTCTGTAGAATTGAAGAAAGAGGAAGCAAGGGACTCCTCGTCATCACGGTCTAGGTTTCTGGTTTTGGGAAACGGAGCACTACATTGATGCTGTGGACAGTCTTTTAAGGTATGCATAATTAGGTTTGTCATCAAATCAGGGAGCTTGATCTGAATATAGGGGTCTTGAATGGGCCTTTTCAACTATAACTAGAGGGAGCTTCTGCGTCACTGGGGGATGACTAATAGGACTACATCAATTGTATGCCATCTCTACCGCTGGGACTCTTCACAGACTGTTTGAGTTAGCAGGCTAACATTGCTAAGAAGGGAGACCTTTCTCCTCATGGTTGCTTATCGGAGAGCATTTGGTGCTATTTGGAATCGGTTCATGCACATGGGTTACTATTGTATGGGAAAACTGAGTGAAGATGATTAAGATTGGGAACAATTGTGTCTAAAAGGGCCGACTCTAAAACTGAGTGAGGGTGGCATATTGCAGACTGTTGCATGAGGTGCTGCAGAGCGATGTTTAGAGGAGCCACTGCAGCTATGTGATCTTGGGGGTCTTGATTAGATCTGGGTGCTACAGTAAGAAGCTGCTTCAGGAGGCCACCTATTGCCATAATCAAACCTGAAGCTGTTATCTAAGGTAAAGGCGGCCAGCTTGATTGGCAAGACTTCAGAAGAAGTAAGAGTAACCTTAGAAGTGGACGTTAAGCCAGCCAATAACCCCATCATGGCTGCACTGTCGTATGTGGTGGGTTCATTCTGCATGGAGTTGTTGCAGCTATCGATGAAGCTGTCATTTTGAAATGGTCTTAATCTTTAGTGAGTTGCTGTTTTTAGTCATAGAAAAATGCAGGTTTGTGGCAACATACATATATGCTCAATGCTGAGCTATGGAAGATGCTGTAAGCTAGTTGGTTTGTTGTTCCAAGTTACAAAAGATGGTTATGTGTGAAAAATCATGGATGCTCATCAGAAAGGCATGCTGCAATCAAAAGTAACCAGCAGACAGCTACCCATTTGAGCAAACATACTACAACTCTATAAGTTATGGGGATGAGTTGCTGTGGGTGACTTCATGGCTATTACATGCAATCGGGGAGGAAAGATTTCTCACATTTCTTACAAGAAATGATGGCAAACTTTATGCAGAATGTAATGATGCATATGACAGTTTTTTGGACACATTTATGACAATGATATTACTGGAATCTATTTTTTACATGCATTTTTGGGCCATTTTTTATGTTTTTTTTGTCTTGAATTAGACCATTGATATTCCGGATTGGAGCATGCTGTTGAATACCATTTGTGGACGGTTTGTATTGCTATTTTTTTTAAATTTGCAGTAGCCATAATGTCTAACATGGCATAGATCACTCAGATTGTGGGAGACAAATTGACCAAAGACAACTATAGTGTTTGGTCTTATAGGATGGATAATTTTTTGATGGGTAGAGGTCTATGTGACCTCATAACAGGTGATGATGAATGTCCAGAAGTTCCTGAACATCCAATTGAAGAGCAAAAGAAAGCGTATAAGGATTGGACAGGGAAGAACATGAAGGTTTTGCATTGGATCTCCATATGTATTTCAGAAGCCTTGATTCCTCATATAAAAAAGGCAAGTACTTGTAAGGAGGCATGGGAAATCATAGAAAAAATGTATGGAACATGTACAGAGACTCATAAGATACAACTCAAGCAGAGATTACATGGTGCATGGAGAGATAATCCCAGTATCAATGATTATGTGGTAGAAATCAAGCAAATTGCAGAAGAACTTGCATCCATTAATGCACTTGTTGATGATGATGATTTAGTGTTAGTGACACTAAATGGACTTGGACCAGCTTTCAAATCTTTGAATGCCTCTATTTCAGAGGAGGCTCTATGCCTGACTTTGAGGAGCTTATTGGATTGCTACTTACAGAAGAAATCAAGTTGGGATTGAATGCATCTAGCAGTGGAAAAAATGCAAGTGGAGACAGTGCTTTCTATCACTAGAGAGGTCATGGCAGCTCATTTAGAGCTAGAGGCTCTTCACTTGGTCGTGGTAATTATGGTTTTGCTTGTGGAAGAGGTAACTTTGGTCATGGTGACTTCATGCATAGAGGCAGGGTGAGATCTTTTCCTAGAGGTAGAGGACGGTCTAGTCTTTCACAAAGAGATGGCACTTGTCATTATTATGGGAAATTTGGTCATTTTGAGAGGTAATGTTATCATAAATAGAATTCCATGTCTAGGGGTCGTGGAAGGACCCAATATGGCCATTATGCAGGCACTTATGGTGGTATAGGTTATGGACCTAGCGGTGGATCGCCTGGAGGTCACCTATTTACTATGGAGCATGTGCTTGGGAGCATGACTCACCCTCTTTGTGAGAATGACTGGTTTTTGGATTCAGGAGCTACAAACCACATGACTCATCATGATGAGTGGTTTGATAGCAAGGAGCAGATGCAAAATGAGGAATATGTTGCCACTAGTGATGATACTTTACATCAAATTACTCATATTGGTAGTATGCCACTTGTTACTAAAGATGGGATTGAGAATAAGCTTGGTGATGTACTTTATGTGCCCACAATAACTAAGAACTTAGCATTGGTTGGTCAAACGATAGATCAAGGATTGCAAGTGAGATTCAATTAGTTTGGATGTTTCATTGAAGAGTTCCATAATGGAAGAACTGGCAGGGTGATTGCTATTGAGATTGAGAGAGGCAGGTACAGAGTGAGGAGCAAGCATGCTCTCTTCTTCTTCCATTCATTCATTCATTCTCACATTACCACACACATAGGATAAGTGTATACAATAGTACTAAGGTCCGTAGGACCATTCACACTAGGTCTAAGACCACCGACTTATTTAATGTCCCACACTTGCTGATACAGTTGGACAAGACTAATGTCGGTCATACATACTAACAGGATAATAGTATGAGCTTGATATTCTAACACTCCCCCTCAAGCTCAAATCATCTAATGAACTCCAAGTAGCTGTCTAAAACTACTAAACTTATATTTACCCAAAGACTTGGTAAAGATATCTGCAACCTGTTCATCAGTCTTCACATGCATAAGATCTACTCTCCCTGCAAGAACCATCTCTCTGATAAAATGGTAGTGTACCTCTATGTGTTTTGTCCTGGCAAGGTATACTGGATTCGTTGCCAAGAGTACACTACTGAGATTGTCACATAATAAGGTCACTGGAGCATCCACCTCAATATCCAAATCGGCCATAAGCTTGAGCAGCCATGAAATCTCACATGTTGCAAATGCAGCACCCCTGTACTTTGCCTTAGTACTACTAGACAATGCAGCTGTTGGTTGCTTCTTGCTGCTCTAGTTGATCATGCCACTTCCAAAGCCAAAAGCATAACCACTCATAGATATGTGATCATATGAGCATCTTGCCCAATCCGCATCTGTGTATCCAACCAATTTCAAAGGTTTATCTCTCATATAGAACAGCCCATAATCTACAGTGGACTTAACATATCTCATAATCTGCCTAACAGCATCCAAAGGTGGCTTCCTGGGCTTCTGCATAAACTGACTTATGAGCCCAACTGCATAACTCAAATTTGGCCTAGTGATGGTCAAGTAGATCAGACTTCCAACCATCTGCCTGTACATAGTCACATCCTGAATTTTGGCTCCAGTGCTAATGTCCAACTTGACATTCTGATCAAGGGGTGTATCAAATGGTTTGCATTCAGCCATGCCATACTTCTTCAGCATTTCCATGGCATAATGTTTCTGCATTAGCCATAAACCATTTTCAGCCTTGATTACCTCAATACCCAAAAAGTACTTCAACTCACCGAGATCTTTCATGTCAAATTCAAATTTCAGCATCTTCATTACATGCTATATGCCGAAGTCATCATTACCAGTGATTATCAAATCATCAACATATATGACCAGCACTACCAAGCCACTGTCAGTCTTCTTTGTAAATAGGCTATGATCAGCCCTACCAACAGTAAATCCCAACCTCTGCAACAAGTAGTTACTGATCCTAGCATGCCAAGCTCTCGGAGCCTGCTTCAGCCCATACAGTGCCTTTTTCAGCTTGCATACATAATGCTAAAAATCAGGGTGAACATACCCTTCTAGCTGAACCATATAGACATCCTCTGCTAAATCACCATTAAGAAAGGCATTTTTCACATCCATCTGATGTAATTTCCAGCCTCTAGCAGCAGCCAAACCAATCACAGTGCTTATATTGCCATCTTGGCAACAGGGCTGAATGTTTCCTCATAATCAAGTCCATATTGTTGGGCATACTCCTTGGCAATTAGCCTGGCTTTGTATCTTTCCACACTGCCATCCGACTTGCATTTGATTTTGTAGACCCATTTGCAGCCAATGGTCTTTTTTCCTTCAGGTAGTGGCACAAGATCCCATGTCTTATTTTCAGCCAAGGCATTCATTTCTTCATCCATGGCTGCACACCAGTTCTCATTTCCCACTGCTATAGCATATGTACCTGGTTCTTTGATTTCCATCACTTTTTTCATGTAAGCATAATGCTTTGCAATGTAGCCACTATATGTCAAACTGTCAACAGGGTATCTAACCCTCTGTGAGCGTCTAAGCTGTGGTGCACTACTTGATTCCCCTCTCTCATGAGGTAGAATGTACCTGCTCTGCCTTGCGCCAGGCGTATAAATAGTCAGAATACCAAGTTCACTGTCTAAAGTGTCAGCAGACTCATATCCAGAATTCATTTTACTAGGTGTCATCATCCCAGATACATCCTCAATAACTTTCTCTTTTCCTTTGTCCACGACCTCATATCTCCCCCTCACTAACATACTGGTGTCAGTGGACGATGAGCTCATCAATCTCCCTGTCCATGGGGATACTGTCTGACTACTAGGTCCTATCATAGCAGTACTCTGCTGCATATCAACTATGGATACATGAATAGAAGGCATATCTGATGGCACTGTAGTGGGTGATACATACCAAGAACCCATCTCATAAAAAATAACATCCCTACTCACCAAAGTCTCCCTAGTACAGGGATCATAGCATTTGTATGTCTTCTTCTCCTGCGAATATCCAATGAAAATACACTTATGCGCTTTTGGATCTAGCTTCTTCCTTTTTTCATCTAGAATATGCACATAAGCAAGACAACCAAAGACTTTCATGTGACTTACATCCGGCTTATAGCTATACAGCTTCTCAAATGGTGTCATCTCATGAATACCTGCAGTGGGAGTCCGATTCAAGATATACATGGCTGTCATAACAACCTCAGCCCAATTTGGATTGTTCGTCTCCTCTTTGTGACAAACCCTCTCTTTGTTTCTCTTCCACCCTTTGTGTTTTCTCATTCATTCTCCTCTCTCCCTCCCTCCCTCTCTCTCTCTCTCTTTAAATCAGCCCATAAATCATGGCTAGAAATCTATAAATCTAAACATACTAATTGTAAACAAACCTACTAACTTACTAATCAAATATTTAAATAGATAACAATTTAAACAATACAAACCTCTCTCTCTCTCTCTCTCTCTCTCTCTCTCTCTCTCTCTTAATCATTGATCAATAATCTAAAAAATATAAAGCAAAGTATCTAACTAAACTAACTAACTAATAGATAAATCTATAAAACTATCACCCCCTCATGTTTTCTCACTAATTCTCCTCCCTTCCTCCCTCCCTCTCTTTTTAAATCGGCTAGAAATCTATAAATCTAAACTTACTATTTATAAACAAATTTACTAACTTACTATTTTACTAACTTACTAATCAATTATTTAAATAGATAATAATTTAAACAATACAAACCTATCTCTCTCTCTCTCTCTCTCTCTCTCTCTCTTAATCATTGATCAGTAATCTAAACAATTTAAAGTAAAGTATATAACTAAACTAACTAACTAATAGATAAATCTATAAATCTATATCCCTAAACTATTCAAACCTCTCTCTCTCTCTCTCTCTCTCTCTCTCTCTCTCTCTCTCTCTCTCTCTCTCTCTCTCATTTCCTCTCTTTCTCCCTCAATGCATCTCACTCTTAAAAAAAAAACAAAGAAGAAGAAGAAAGAACAAGAATAAACCAAGAGGAGGATGGATTGTTCGTCTCCTCTTCATGACAAACCTTCTCTTTGTTTCTCTCCACCCCCTCGTATTTTCTCACTCATTCTCCTCTCTCTCTCCCTCCCTCCCTTTCTCTCTTTCTTATATTCTTTGTTATCTTTCATGTTTATTCTCTCTCTCTCTCTCTCTCTCTGTAAAAATATTACACGGCGCAGCGAACAGAATCTGAGAAAGAGATAGAGAGTACACAACAGATAAGAGGAGAATCAGTAAAATTCTTTAACTCCAAACAACTGATACAAAGATGGCTCTGTCCACCCGTGCGCTTCCAATGAATGAAGCTTAGATGGCGATCTAGACAGAAGATAGGTGAAGAGCTTAAGGCTAGCTGGAACAACAACTCTGACTGGGTGAAAGATAAGTGTAAGATGGCTGCGAAGGGGTTTAGCTTTTATAGCCCGCGAAGGTCGTTAGGTCGGCCTGCTGACCGACCTACCATATGAGCCTCCACTAGTCGGCCAGGGAATATTCCAGGGAATATTCCCTTTACCATCGGGCCGGGGGCGCTGCCCCCGGACCCCCGCCAGGGGGGCCGCTGGCCCCCCTGGGACCCCCCAGCCAGGGGCCGCTTCCGCGGCCCCCGGACCCCACAATAGGGGCCCCTTTTAACTCCCTTACCACGCAACTCAATGCAATGTGCCTCGAGTTGCTACCAGCTTAACCACTCCGTCTAACCCAAAGATTAGACCCACAACAGTCACCTTTTTTGCCATCCGGTCACATAGACCTCATCTGATATACAAGTCAGGACTCAACCAATGTCCGGGCTCACATTTGGCTTCTCCTCATAATGGGGGCCTTACAACTTTGAGCACCATGGATCATTGGTAGCACCTAATGAGGGTGGGGCATTGATCATATCTAACACCCCCCCTCAATGTCCACCCATAGGTGAACTATCTCCTCGGCCCAATGCCGAGTCTCTGAAGATGAACTTGAAGCAGATCCTTCGTAAGTGCTTTGGTGAAGATATCTGCTCCATTCTCCTCTGTTGGACAGTAGACCAATTCCACTATCCCATCCTCCATCAAATCACGCACATAGTGATACTGGATCTCTATATGTTTGGTGCGTGCATGAAACACTGGATTTTTGGCAATGGCGATGCAACTCTGATTGTCACATCTCAGCACAGTTGGTTCTTCATCCTGCACTCCCATATGCCATAGAATCCTTCTCAACCATACGGCCTCACATGCAGCAAAACAAGCTGCCTTGTACTCTGCTTCGGTAGAAGACAATGCCACTGTTGGTTGCTTCTTACTAATCCAAGAGAAAATTCCTGAACCCAAAGAGAAACAATAACCAGAAACTGACTTCCTGGAATCAATGTCTCCTGCCCAATCTGAGTCACAGTTCCCCACAAGAGAAGTTCCGAAACTGTATGTGATACCATAGTCAAGAGTTTTCTTCAAGTATCTGAGCACCCGCATCCCAGCTTTCCAATGACTCTCATGAGGTTTGTTTGAGAACCTGCTCAAAACACCAACAGCAAAACTGATATCTGGTCTGGTGTTACACAAGTAGATTAGACTGCCGACCAACCTCCTATACCTCCCAATGTCTGCTAGTGCTGATGTATCCTCAACGGATAACTTTACATTCACCTCCATAGGTGTAGCTATCTCCTTGCACTCGGTCATGCCAAATGCCTTCAAGATCTCCCATGCATACTTCTTCTGAGAGATGAAGATCTTTCCTGGCTCTTGCCAGACTTCAATCCCCAAACAATAGTGCAGCAAGCCCAAGTCTGTCATTTCAAACTCAAAACTCAAAGCCTTTCGAGTTTGGTTGATCATATCTTCATAGTCACCTGTAATAAGAAGGTCGTCCACATATAGGACAATCACTACAGACTTTTTACCATCCCTGTAAACATACAAGTTAGCATCTGAGGCACATCTTTTGAAGTTTAGGTTTAAAAAGAACCTATCTATCCGTTGGTACCATGCTCTGGGGGCTTGTTTCAGCCCATACAATGCCTTCTTCAGTTTACACACTTTGTTCTCAGAATGGGGGGCCTCAAACCCTGGTGGCTGAGCCACGTACACCTCCTCCTTGAGGTCACCATTTAAGAACGCTGACTTAACATCCATTTGGTACACTGGCCACTTCTTGTGGGCAGCCACTGCAAGTACCGTGCGAATAGTGGTCATTCTGGCAGTTGGGGCAAATGACTCTTGAAAATCAAACCCTTCAACTTGTGAAAATCCTTGGGCAACCAGTCTAGCTTTGTACTTTTCTAAGGTACCATCAGCCTTGTACTTTACCTTCCAGATCCACTTGGTGCCAATAATCTTCCGCTTTGCTGGCCGATCCACTAGCTCCCAAGTGTCATTCTTCATTATGCTGTCATACTCCGCCTGCATAGCAGCCTTCCATGATGGATCTGCAAGTGCTTCTTCTAAGTCAGTTGGCTCCTTTACTTCTCTCATAATCTCAACCATCAAGGCCATGTTGACTATGTGAGCAGAAGCCCTCCTTTGCTCCTCTATTCTCTGAGACCTCCTTGGTCCGTCTGCCTTCTCCTCAACAGATGCAGGCATAGGATTATTGTGGTCATAGAGCTGCTTCACCCAGCGCGGCAATGGCTTTTCCGGTGGGGTGATGTCAGGTTGGTGAACTTTTTCCTCATCATCTGAAGATGATGCTTCCTCCTCCTTAAGGATAGGGATAGCTCTCGGGACAGGTTCATAGTGGACTACTTCTTCGCTTGATGATAAAGTGGAAGACCTTGCCTTCTCCTCCTCCACTGTATGCGGCTCCTCCTTGAACACCACATCACGGCTCGCGATGATCTTCTTTGCCTCTTGGTCATATAACTTGTAAGCCTTCTGCTCATCACTATAACCCAAGAAGATACATTTTCTGCTTTTTGGTTGTAACTTGTTTCTCTTCTCATCTGGAACATGTGCATAACATTCACATCCAAAAATTCTGAAATGTGAAACAGATGGTTTCTTACCAGTGTAAGCCTCATGAGGTGTTTTTCCCTTGAGAGCCTTTGTGTAGCTCCGATTTAGAATGTAGACTGCAGTATTAACAGCTTCAGCCCAAAAATGGTTAGGCAATCCCTTGCCCTTTAGCATGCATCTTGCCATCTCCACAATGGTACGATTCCTGCGTTCCACAACACCATTCTGCTGAGGTGTGTGAGGCGTCGTCAATTGACGCTTGATCCCTTTGCTCTTGCAAAAGCCTTCAAACTCCTTTGAGTTGAACTCACCACCACCATCTGTTCTAAATTTCTTCACACTTTTCCCTGTTTCATTCTCAACAAGTATTAGCCATTCTTTAAACTTACCAAAAGCTTGAGCCTTATCACGAAGGAAGTACACCCACATCTTCCTACTGTAGTCATCGACAATCAACATAAAATAAGAAGATCCCCCCAAGGCCTGTGTAGGCATCTTACCACACAAGTCAGCATGCACCAACTCTAGAGGAGCATGTGCTCTATTCTTGCTTTCTTGTGGAAATGCCTTTCTCTGTTGCTTGCCCATCATACAAGCTTCACATGGTTCCTTCAATTCAGTTATTGTAGGTAGGTGAGCAACCATACCTTGCTTTTGCATCTCCTTCAATACTGCAAATCCGATGTGTCCAAACCTTTCATGCCAAAGCTTACTTGTGCCCACTCCAGCGGTGGCTGTAAGAGCACTTAGCTCATACAGGTTGTTCCTTCTTTCTCCTTTGCCAACAATTGTGCCAGCACTATCAATAATTTCTGCACCTGTCTTCTTGAACCTCACTTCATGACCAAGATCAGTTATGGCAGCAACTGATAAGAGATTTCTCCTGATTTCGGGAACATACAACACATTTGAAAGCTTTTTGACTTCACCATTTGCAGCAACAAAAGAAATAGTACCTGTGCCCGCAGCAGGGCATTTAGCATCATTTCCAACCGTCACAGTGATGGATTCTTGTAGAGGCTGCATAGAACTGTATAGACCTTTCTTGTTGGTCATGTGACGGGAGGCCCCACTATCCAACACCCAAGAGTCAGTGGTAGATTCTTCTTGCGCCGAGGAGCACACTTCCTCAATGGTCGCCATGAATAATTCCAACTCTGCTTCAGCCGTATTGGCTGTCTCTTTCCCTTTACTTTTAAGGGTACCATTCTTTTCATCTGCCTTCTTGACACGACAATCTGCAATTGCATGTCCTTTCTTCTTACAGTAGAAGCACTCTCCTTGAAACTTCTTCTTGCCGCCCTTCTTCTTTTTGTCACCATCATTTTTGGTGGAGGAAACACCTTTGCCTTTTGCATTGGCAGAGAATGCAGCATCTCCATTGTTGCTTCCTTCTCGGGCTTTCAGCCTCAACTCCTCCTCCATTAATAATGCACAAAACTCCTCAAAAGTCAAAGCTTGAGGTCTCACCTGAGTATTAAGGGCAGTTACTAGTCCATCAAACTTTTGTGGACAAATCCGAAGACACCTCCGAGCTAGCTCTTCGCTAGTCTTTTGTATCCCAGCGCCAGCCATCTGGTCGCGTAGATTCTTAATCCGAGTGATGAATGCTTCAACCGTCTCTCCTTCAGCAAACTTCTCCGCTGCTAGTTGATTCTCCAAGTTTTGAATCCTTGTTTGGTTTCGTGTTTCATACTGACTCCTTAGTACATTCCAAGCCTCCGACGCTTTGGTTGTATGCTGAATCAGAGTCAAAACACTGTCAGAACAGCTTGTAACTAAGGCACACAATGCATCTGCATTCCTTCGTTTCCAAGCTCGTAGAAGATCTGCATTCGGAGGAATCATCACACTAGGATTTGATGGGTCGGGGGTAGGCTGTGGTTCTGCGTCAGTCCCCAGCACAGTCTCCAGAAGCTCATAAGAATCAAGGATAGTAGTAATTTTGAACTTCCACAAGGTGTAGTTTGTACCATCTAACTTGCCTTCGCTGAAGGTTGGTGGACGAATCCTCAGTGTTTGAATAGCCGGTACAGCAGCACCACCTCCTGCACCGCTTCCGGATGCGCCAGAACTGCTTCCCGGAGTCGACATCGTTTCTCTTTGCTGTTGAAGCCTTTGCCTCTTGCACGCTCTCCGATCTCTAGAGCCCCCTGGGCTCTGATACCATGTAAAAATATTACACGGCGCAGCGAACAGAATCTGAGAAAGAGATAGAGAGTACACAACAGATAAGAGGAGAATCAGTAAAATTCTTTAACTCCAAACAACTGATACAAAGATGGCTCTGTCCACCCGTGCGCTTCCAATGAATGAAGCTTAGATGGCGATCTAGACAGAAGATAGGTGAAGAGCTTAAGGCTAGCTGGAACAACAACTCTGACTGGGTGAAAGATAAGTGTAAGATGGCTGCGAAGGGGTTTAGCTTTTATAGCCCGCGAAGGTCGTTAGGTCGGCCTGCTGACCGACCTACCATATGAGCCTCCACTAGTCGGCCAGGGAATATTCCAGGGAATATTCCCTTTACCATCGGGCCGGGGGCGCTGCCCCCGGACCCCCGCCAGGGGGGCCGCTGGCCCCCCTGGGACCCCCCAGCCAGGGGCCGCTTCCGCGGCCCCCGGACCCCACAATAGGGGCCCCTTTTAACTCCCTTACCACGCAACTCAATGCAATGTGCCTCGAGTTGCTACCAGCTTAACCACTCCGTCTAACCCAAAGATTAGACCCACAACAGTCACCTTTTTTGCCATCCGGTCACATAGACCTCATCTGATATACAAGTCAGGACTCAACCAATGTCCGGGCTCACATTTGGCTTCTCCTCATAATGGGGGCCTTACAACTTTGAGCACCATGGATCATTGGTAGCACCTAATGAGGGTGGGGCATTGATCATATCTAACATCTCTCACACACACACACACACACACACACAGACTCTCTCTCATGCTCTCTTCCTTTTCCTTTCTTATTCTCCCTCTCTCATTTTTTCTCTTTCACCCTTAATGCACCTCATTCTCAACAAAAACAAACAAAAGAAAACAAGAAAGAACAAGAATAAACCAAGAGGGGACAATGTACTCATCACAAATGCCTGATGATGGCTTCTTTGTCTCCTCTTCGCGAAGGGCGATGGCGGTGACGGTGAGAAGCTATCCTTCTCTCTCTTTCTCTCTTCCTCTCCCTCTCCCTCCCAAAGGCACTCTCTCTTTCGCTCTCTCTTTCACTCTTTGCGGCAAAATGCTACACGGGTTTCACCTGTTTTTTTTTTCTTTGAGTACCATTGCTATTTACAACACAAATAGCAATGCAAGTAGCGACGCCACTAATATGCGTCGCAACTACCTGTCGCTATGCCCTTATATCCTTATAGTGATTAGGCTAGGAAACAATGTAGTGAAATATAGAAAAAAGCACCCTTTAAGAGTTAGACATATTTGTAATCGCAAAAGAAAATGGTTTTTATGGTGGTAATGGAAGAAAAGCGGTGATGCCGAGCCGCCAAGCATATCCCTGACTCTCGGCAAGCATGTCCAAGCTGCCAAGCACGTTCAACTCTCGACAACATGGAGAGAATAGGAGAATCGGACGAGACAAGGTCTGTCCGAGTCTCCTGCCCAAGCCCAAAACATAGAAGTGCCCGTGCAACATTGCTTTGGCAGCTCGCCTGTATGAATGTAAGGAGCTAAATGTCTTTCGGATGGCCACACTAAGTTGGGGGGATCACTGAAGCATTTGAAGTCTTATGACTCCATGGAGATGGACTATGTTGCTATGGTTGCTTTTCATGGTGAGGACACATTCAAGCTTTAACTTAGACTTTGAGGGGATCTCAGCAGGCGTTCAATGCCAAGAAGAAGGCTCTCCTTGATGGATCGAAGCACATTCTATGAGTACCTGTGGCCTTCCCGTTGCCTCACATTAGGCGGCAGAGATACATTGAATATTCCCTCTACACGGCATCTACATGTTTTTCGTGGGCAAGTCCCCCCATGGAAGAGGAGTATAACAAGTGATTCTATTCCATCTATGGCAAAAAAAGCATGTTTGGTATAGTACGTGTTTGTGGAGAAGGGTTTTTTCCTGGCCCTATTTGCTTCCAAAGATGAACGAGATCTTGTACTTGGCTCTTCAGTTGGATTCAAAGGAAACCTTGTCTACACTATGCCCAGACAAGCCAACTTCAACCCAGAGGAAGTGTTGTAGACTGAATGTCCTATGTGGGTTAGCTTCATCGGGCTTCCTGCATGGCTTGATGGAGAGCTGTCAATATTGGTGGAGGCTCTTGGAAAGACCTTGTATGTTACGTCAATGGTAGCAGTGGCAAGTGGTGCTATCAAGGCCAAGAAGCATGCTTGCATCCTGTGTGACTAGAAAAAGCAAATACCAGAAGTGCTTGAGCTCATTGACCCAAATGGCATGGACCTTTTGGTCGTACGGTTTGGTTCCTTTCTTGATAATTTCTTTTATTGTAGGGAAGATGGAAACTATGCCAAAGAGTGCCCCAAGAAGGGGAGTACTACCCCAAGCAAGTAACCCAAGAGTGGGTAGCAACAACAGCCAAAGGCTGATCAAGGGACTAGCTCTAAAGCGGGGGAGAGGAAGCAGCCTAGTCAGATTAAAGACATTAAGGGAAAAGGGAAGGAGAAAGGAGAAGAGCCAAGCAGCAACTAGCAAGATGTGACATGCAAGAAGTCTAGTAAGGGTATGATGGATGGGAAGGAGATCCATGTACCTCATAAGCATAAAGATGCGAAGGCTAAGAGGAAACGGCCGTCTCTCAAGAAACTTGCATGCAAACCACTAGTGGATAGAAACATTTTTGCCATACTGGATGAAGAAGAAAAGAACGGGGATATGAAGATCATCATTTATGAATAGCCTAATACAGAGATTCACAACCATGATCACCTAGAACATCAGAGGTATGGAGAGTGACACCAAAAAGGATGATGTTAGACATATGCTAAAGTAGAGGAAACTTGATGCACTTGCATTGCAAGAGGTTGAGCTAGGGGAGGATGAGGCAAATAAACTCATCTTTAAGGGGTATTGTGTGCTAAGAGACTATTGTCAGTAGGGTCGAAGAGGCACCTTAATGATCATCAAGGAGACTTTAACGCCCAAGGTAGTCTTTGCAGGAGGTGATGGAAGCATGCTTGCGGTAGGAGTCAGATTAGGAAGGAATAAACTCTTGTTGGTTTCCATCTATGGCCCTAATGCCTCCGCTAATAGGGCATCCTTATGGAAGTGTTTGGCTGCTATTGGGGGAGATGAGAATGCAATGCTCCTAGGTGACTGGAATATGACCTTGCAGGAAGCGGATCAATTTCATGGAAAAGGTACGATGATGATTGAAGAAAGAGAGAACCAGAATGACTTGGAGGTAGAGCAAGAATTAGTTAATGTAGCCCCACAATCTTAAGTAGGGACATCCCCCCCCCCCCCCCCTCCCCCTCCCTTTTTACATGGCACAGCACACAAATGGGGGATCATTGGTGGGCCACGAGGATTGATAGGATGTACCTTAATAACTAGGGTGGGTGGTGGGCAATGCTAGATGTTCGACTCATAATGCTATCTGAATATGCTCTTTTTGATCACACACACCTTCTATGCACTCTAAGGCTAGCCATAGTGCAACAGGATAGGGAAGACCCACCATTGTTCAAGTTTAACACCTCTTTCTTACATAAAGAAGCTTTTTGTGAGCAGCTCAAGACTACATGGGTTGAGAATAGGGCTCCTATGAAGGGTCATGCACAAAGATGGGCGTGGAACATGAGAGAAGCATCACTAACCTCGCCAAACAACATGGTAGAAAGGAGGCTGCAGTGAAATGTGAAAGATGGGAAGGTGGAAATCATGCTAGAGAACGCATACTCCACTCACTACGCGTGCAGTTGGATGACATGATCTTACAATATTGGTTAATGGACGTGGAAGGGTTCCTAGAAGCTCTACAGAAGCACAAGGTAGAGACATCTAAGATCCAGTTGAAAAGCATGTGGTATGTCTTGGGAGATGCACCTAATGCAGCATGCTTTAGAGCACTTAAAATAAAGAAGCAAAGAGAGCTAATCACCATGATTGATGAAGGCAATGGAAATATCTTAAAGGATAGTGGAGAGATTGCCCAAGCTTTCACTAAACACCTCTCTATTATTGTAGGCTCGGAGGTTGACATCCCGCATGACTATGATGCTAAGCTGGCATCATTCCTACAGTCGGAGTAGGGACCTGGTCTCTCAGGGGGAGGTTGTTATGCCGGGTCTCCCTTTCTTTGAAGAATAGCTAAATTATGTGGTCGAAAAAATGGCCAGGGGGAAGTCACCAAGAATAGATGGCATCTCAGTGGAAGTGATTCAATCACTGTGGAGTGTGTGCTCCTTATATCTATGCAACTTGATGAACAAGATCAGAAAGGAGGGGAAGTTCCCAACATCCACGAACCAAGGCTTAATCATGCTCATCCTAGAATCAGTTGATAGGGCCAAATTGGGTAGTTGGAGGCCACTCATGATGCTAGGAGTAGGAGGCTATAAGGTCTATGCCAAAGCACTGGCATTTAGGATTAAGTTTATACTTGGGAGGACACTTCATACACAACAACATGGATTTGTTCAAGGTTAACGGATCTATGATGCGATTCTAAACTTGATGTTGTCAATAGATCATGCATTAACCTTGGGGTCTGACTTTGTACTTATTAATATGGATTATGACAAAGCTTATGATCGGATAGGATGGTGTTTTCTCATGGAGGTTCTTAAAGCTATGGGCTTCGGGAAGATATTCCTGCAAATGGTGGGTGCCTTATTCACCAACACCTTTGCTATAGTACATGTCAATGTCATACGGTCCCCCTTGTTTGACATCAAGAGGTCAGTTAGAGAGAGATAGTCATTGCCCTGCTGCTCTTTGCAGTATGGGCTTGATATTCTAGCAATTTCTCATGGTAGAAAGAAAGGGAGATTGTTTGCTTTTGATGCAGGTACTCTAGTGATTCAAAACTCTATGTATGTTGAGAAAGGACATGGGCAAGATAAGGATGTGGAATTATGGCATAGAAGGATTGGTGATGTCAATTTGCAAAGATTGAAGCAAATGCAATCAAGATAGATAGTCCGTGGTCTACCGCATTTTGGATATGTGAATTTTGATCATGAATGTGAGGCTTGTCAATTTGGCAAGCAGTCTAGATTTCCATTTCCAAAAGGGGGGAGAATAAGTAGCTATCCTTTGGAAATGGTACACTCAGATATTTGGGGACCATGTCAGAATGTTTCCATGAGCGGAAGATGTAGATTCTATATCACCTTCATTGATGATTTTAGCAGAATGACTTGGGTGTACTTTATGCAGCATAAAAGTGAAGCATTTGAAAAGTTTTTGGAATTTAAATCTATGGTTGAAAAGCATTTTTGATGCTACATAAAATGTTTGAGGTCAGATAATGGTGGAGAGTACATTTCATATGAGTTTTGTGACTTCTTGAGAGATTATGGTATCAAAAGGAAATTGACATGCAGGTACACACCTCATCAAAATGGTGTGGCTGAAAGGAAGAATCAGATTATTGTAGAGGTTGCAAGGGCAATGATGAACCAAATGAACATACCATTGTCATATTGGGCAGAAGCAGTGTATACTGCAGTTCACATTATGAATAGAACACCTACAGCCTTGACTCATAATATGTCACCATATGAGAAATTGTATGGCAGGACACCCACTGTTGCATACCTTAGAGTCTTTGGATGTATTTGTTATGTTCATGTTCTAGATTATTTGAGAAAGAAGATGGAACCAAAGGTTGTAAAATGCATTTTCCTTGGATATCCTGATGAGAAGAAGGGATACAAATGCTATGATCCAGTGAGTATGGAAGTATACATAAGCAGGGATGTCAGATTCAGTGAATATGAATCATGATGCAAGCCCAAAATTGCAGTGGATGTTGATTCCTATGAAAGCAGTGATGATGATGGCTATGGAAGGAAAATTTCAGCAAACAACAAGCCTAAAAATCAGCATGTGGAAGATGCTTCAGGACCTCAAGAGAATGTGGAAAGTAGTGGAAGTTACAATCCATGGAGTGGTAGATTGAAAAATGCACAAAGGAGTGTAGAAGTTGCGAAAGGAAAGAGACCTATGGCTGAAAGTTCAAAAGATGAATCTATAGATGATGAGTATGGCATTCCGCATGTTAAAACACCTGGCACTAGAAGTGCAGGAAAGTATGTTTCACCACATGCTAGATCACTTGAGACGCATGGTAGTGCACCTCAATTGAGAAGGTCAGAAAGGGTAAGGTATCCAGTTGATAGATTGACTTATAATGGGTTCATGAAGATGCATTATGCATACATGGTTTCTTATGTACAACATGTGGAGCCTACTTGCTTTGAAGAAGTAGTAGAAGGAAAAGAGTGGAGACAAGCAATGGATGAAGACATGGATGCACTAAGGAAAAACAAGACTTGGGATTTGGTGAAATTACCTCATGGAAAGAAATCCATTGGATGTAAATGGGTTTATAAGGTCAAATGTAAGTTGGATGGTTCCCTTGAGAGATATAAAGCAAGGCTGGTTGCAAAAGGATATGCACAAACTTATGGTTTGGACTATGAAGAAACATTCAGTCCAGTAGCTAAAATGACGACAGTGAGATCAGTGATTACTTTGGCTTCTATCTATGGTTGGAAGCTTTATCAAATGGATGTGAAAAATGCATTTTTGAATGGCAACATAGAAGAGGAAGTGTACATGGATCATCCAGAGGGCTATGTAGATCCAAAATACCCACATTATGTATGCAGGTTGAAGAAGGCTTTATATGGACTGAAGCAAGCACAAGAGCATGGTGTGATAGAATCAACAAATTCTTATGCAATATGGGATTTCAACAAAGCAAAGTTGTTTATTCACTTTATGTGAGGCATACAGAAGATGCTATGGTTTGTGTTGTCATTTATGTTGATGATCTCATTATTACAGGTACACTTGAGAAGGATATTACCGAAGTCAAGCATGGGTTACATAAAGAGTTTGATATAAAGGACCCTGATTTGTTGAGATACTTCTTGGGTATCAAGGTTATTGACACCCCTCATGGTATATGGCTGATACAAAGGCAATATTCATTGGAGATGTTGGAAAAACATGGCATGATAAGATGCAAACCGGTTGATACACCATTGGATCAAAATGTTAAGTTGGTGGATGATGGATCTTATGTTGAGGATGTCACTATGTTCAAAAAGATGGTTGGTAGTCTCATCTACTTGACCATTACAAGACTAGACTTGAGTTATGTTGTTAGATTGATAAGTCAGTTTATGCAGAAACCATGCAAATCACATTTGGATGTAGTGAGAAGAGTTCTTAGGTATGTGAAGAAATTTGGATTTGGCTTGTTTTATGAAAAAGGAATCAAGCCTACATTGTTTGGATACTCAGATGCAGACTGGGCATGTAGCTCTATGGATAGAAGATCTACTAGTGGCTATGCATTCTCATTTGGTTTAGCCATGGTAAGTTGGAGTAGTAAGAAGCAACCTACAATTGCTCTATCAAGCATTGAAGCAGAGTATAGAGACATTGCATTGGCAGCATGTGAGCAGACATGGCTGAGATTGATCTTATATGACATGGGGATAGAGATTGATGGTGGATTCATTATGTATTGTGACAATGTTAGCAGTATTATGTTGCCAAAGAACCCAATCTACCATGCAAGGACAAAACACATAGAAGTGCACTATCATTTCATTAGAGAAAAAGTCATTAATGGAGAGATTGACTTGGCCCATGTGAAAACAAATGACCAAGTTGCTTATATCTTTACCAAAGCATTAGGTAAAGATAAGTTTGAGTACTTTAGGAGTGCACTTGGAGTCTTATGTGTGCAAGCTCATTTTGAGATTGAGGGGGAGTGTTGATAAATATGACATCCATATCCTATGGTTGTATGTATCAAAAGTAGAAGCATATGTAAAGTGTCCCTAAGTTGAGTATATCCATCACTGGAGGATACCACTTGTAGTAGACTTTGAAAATGAAAGAAGAATAATGAAGGAGAAGATAGCGGTAGCTCCTGACTGTCACTACTTGCTCCATCCTGGTCTTCCTTTACTTTATGTTTCTCACCTTTAGATTGACCTATGAAATGGAGGCAATTCTACCCTTAGAGTTCTTCATCCCTAACCTATGGATAGCCCTTCAAGAGAGATGGGAGGGGCATGAGGCATGGATGGAATGCCTGGTTGAGCTTGAACGCTTATCACAAATGTGGCTTCTAGCCACCCATGCTCTAATATGTTAGAAGGCAAGACACAAAAGCTGGTTTGACAAGCATATGAAGCAACGAGACTTTGAACAAGGTGACTTAGTACTGTTGTACTCAGTCAAGGGACATAGACAACAAATGAAGTTTGGGGGATTAAGTCCCTTCAAATTTCAAGCCATCAGTCAAACTGGCAATGTAGAGCTCGTGGACTTAGCTGAAAATACAGGGAACAACTTGGCTGCTTGCCTACAACGCTTGGATGCTACTTTCATGACACTAGCTAAAAGCTACAATCGACTAGACTTATGTATCTAGGAAGAACCTATAGCAACAGAAGTAGGAACACTCCCTTGCTCTTGGGAGGAGTTAGAATTTGTATTCATTAAGGCTTCCGAAGCAGCTGAGGAGTTAATTGCATATGAGATATCCAAGAAACAGGAAATCAAACATTGTCTCATTACATCATATAATAAGAACACGATCATGGTCATTGACCAAGAAATCGAGAAGTTGAAACAGTTTGCTGAACAAAACGACTCCTTGTAGATCTGATACACTCTTCGATTGCAATGGGAGCTAGAGGGATGCCAAAGAATGACCAATGTTGAGCAGTGATGCACAATCAAGGCATCGAAATACGACCCAACCTATGTAGCTTCCAACTTCCTATAGGGTATTGACTACCCTCCATAATCGACCCCTAGAAGAACACATTAAGGGACATCCTTGTTTAGATCGCATCCTCATCGAGGAGGAGCTACACATTGCTAGCTAAGTGGACTCTCGTGTCTTCTTGTTTGATGTCCTCACTAACATTACACATGTAGGCATCTGCCCTTTGGACATGGACATCTATGCTAATTTAGAATATAACCCAAATTTCTATGCTTGGCTCATGTAAAATAAAACTAAGATGGATGAAGGCCCTTCATCCTCTAATCCTTTAATCCTAGAAAGGATTCTTCTCATTTTAGAAGGAGGGGGGGCAAGGTGAATCAAAATAAAATCAAATACCTAAGGAAATAAGAAAAGGAAAAACACATCTTAAAAGCCTCAATCCACATCTAAGAATAGAAAAGGAAGGAAAACATTAAATAACGATTGAGGAAAATGTTACAAACTTTGACATAAAGCTTGGAAGGGAAGTCTATTTCTGTACTAAAAACATTTTAATTAAGCAAGAATGAATTTTTTCTTCTAGCAAGTGACTGTTTTGAAAAGCATTAATGACAAACAATGGCTTATGATAGAAGCTAAAGATGTCACAGCAAGACCAAGCCCATCGCCTTCCCTTCATGGAAGAGGAAAGGGAAAAGTATAGCCTCTCCCTTGAAAACTAGTAGGAGTACATCGAGCTCAAGTTCAAGAGCATTCACAACATCGAAGAGGTGGTGACCAATGAGGAGGCCGTCAGGAGGATTGTAGACCAGTGCAACCTCACCAAGTACATTGAAAAGACCACACTAAGTGTGTGGAATTCCTGAGGACATATAACCCCAACAAGGAGTGTGGGATAGTATCTGTGGGAAGCATAGAAGGAATCAAGAAGGTGCAAGTCCCACTCAATAAGGCCTTGGTAGAGAAAGCACTGGGATTGGAACTGAAAGTGAAAAAGAGGCAGAAAAGAGATGTTTATGCCATGCTGAGGATAAGAAAGGAGAGCATCTTGACAAATGATGCCATCTAAGATGCTCTCCTTTCTCATCCCCATCCTTAGCAAGAAACGCAATCTAGTAGTAGGAAAGCAAAGACACCTAGGAAAGCAAAGACACCTAAGAAGAAGACGACGCAGAAAAAGCAGGAGGAAGAAAGGAAGAAAAAGGAGGAAGTGGACCTACAGAAATCCAAGAAAGAGTCAAAAAGAGCCGAGGAAGAGAGGAGGAGAAAGGACGTTGAATAGGAGGAGTAGTTGAGGAAGAAGGAAGAGGAAGACATTGAGCTGGCCAAATGTAGGTCAATGGAACAACAAGGCAAACAAGGCGGGATCGACACCTTGAGCCCAAGGAGAGAGTTGAGACTGGGTTCAAGCACTCAAGTATATGAAGGCATGCCAACCACAATGCAGGAGAGCAAGGGAAAAGCCCCCATCCACCCCATTTTTCCCCTCATGGTTCCTACCCCCACGATGGCAATGCCCACCCAAAGCATCCCGGCCATGGTCGATGCCACTAACCTTATGGCTTGGGTGCAATATTTTGTTAACAAGAAACCAGCTCAAGCAAAGAGCATGGAAACCCCAAATGTAGGGCAAAAAAGACCGGCAACAGCAGTAGATGCCAAGTCAAGGTAGGACCCTAAGTGGAAAAAGGTGGAAGCCTCCATAACTCCCATCCCCAAAATTGCGACGCCACCCACTAACTATGATAATTATGTCGTGGAGCTACTCTCTCAACTAGGGAAGGACGATGAAAAGAGAATGGCATTGGCTGAGTTGGAAGCCGAGAAAGAGTCGGTGGCGGCCTTCTAGCTAGAAAAAACTTGATAGGTGGCCATATACAAAAAAGAAGTTAGCGAGCTAAAGGCCAAGCTTAGTGCCAGGGAAGAAAATGAGAAAACCTAGAAACAACAGCTCGAAGACGAGAACCAAGAGAAAGTTGTGCTACAACGTGATTAAAAAATATTAATATTGTAGCATCAAGACCTAGAAGCTCAACTACAAAGATTCCAACTGGGCATGGAGAAGCTTGCTAAAATAGAAGCAAAAATGAAGCAATAGCAAGAGGAGCATCGTTGAGAGGCCAAAGACCTAGTAGTCAGGGTGTTCCTAGAGATAGATGAGCAAGAGAGGATGGAGAGAGAAATCGAACACTTGGAAAAGGAGAAGAAGGGGCTCAACCACAAGGGGAAAGAACAAGAGTCGATCATAATAGCCCTAATACAGAGGTAGGGGGAGAGCTCCGAGGAGATGACGAAGAGAGCACAAGGGTGGGAAACTCGCAAGGAAGGGAGGGTGAGAACCATGGCACGCCATCTAGCTCAAGTAGAGAAAGACAAAATACTTGTTGAAAGTAGAGCAGAGGCTGCCTAGGTGGGCTTCCAAATGTAGCAATGCGCCTTCTTGAATACCCTATTGGATGTTACACAAGTAGAGGAGGGAGAGTTCGTAGAAGCCATCAAGAAGAAATTGGGAATGGCACATAGGGCCCTAAGAGCAAGCCTGCAAATGCCGCCACAACCTGTCAAAGTTGGCCCTAGCTTGGAAGAGCAACGTCACTATCTCTTGTTGGTAGGCCTAACCCCAAAAGAAGTGGATGTGCTTGGATTCACTTAAGGAGAATAGCAATAGCCAAGGCAGGAGGAGGAGGCATACATGAACTTTGAAATGGGATAGTAGGAGGAAGAGCTTGTCCCACCACCTCCTTCCCCACGACCTGATGAGCAATGACACACAGATACCTCCACAAAAAGAAAGGTGGGGTTGAGAGAAAGAAGAAAACAAATGGTGGAGGAAACAAGAAGAAAATGGAATGCTCGAGGAGTAAGGGCACCCCCAACACCTATCCCACCATGTGAGAAAGATTCCCCAACAAGCTTCCATGCCGACCTTGTAATTTGGGAGAGGCAAGAAATGGCTAGGAATGCCTTTGACTTTAATTTCTGATTCCCCACCACCATGCATAGAGTTTTGCCCATCAAGGTGGTGGAGGAGGTGATTAATATGGGAGGCAAGGTCGGAGAGAAGTGGTTGAAGGAGAGAGAGAAGAACCCCACACTATGGGGCACTGAAGATGCAGAATTTTGGTAAAACAAAGTTTTTGAGGTGCCAAGGTCTGTGTATGGTTACAAATGCCAACCTACATGGAGAAGGAGGATCTGCGATGCCAACATGGACACTTGGATGGCCTTTTGCAACACTCAACCCTTCGAGGGGAATGACCCAACTTTCATGCCATACCCTTGAAGGGTGGGAGTAAATTTTGACTCCAGTGTGTCCATGGCCGCTATGACTTTCCAATAATTTATAATTTGCATTGTACTACATATGAAGATGCCCTCCTTTTAACATCTAAAAATTTGTATGATACCCTAATCCACTTCATCAACGATTTCTCTTCATGCCCTAACCCTACCTTTATTACCACCTATAATTACCTTAGATTGCTTAGGATAATCCTTAGGCAAGACCCCACTCTATAGGAGCACAACCTACCAATCCTCCATTTTGATCCTAATGCTATAGATAGTTGCACAATGGCTTGACCAATGCACAAGGGATTCACTAGTAGTAATAAGGAGACGTCACCTGCATGCAAGAAATATATGAAAATACCCCTTATCTACCATCTCTTTATGGGACCTTACCTTATAAAATGTACATTTCTTCCCTTAAATAACCTCCCTCCCTTACACTCACGTGGTACCATATGGTAAACCCTAGTGGACCCCTTGGGGACTAAATGATGCGAGCTGCTCTACTACCTATGTTTTGTTTAGCTCTTCTAGAGGATATGAATGATAGCCGCTTCACTAGCTGCAATTATCCATTCCTCTCCACCACCACCTTCAAGTCCACCTAGATATCAAGGGGTATCTCCAAAGCCATCAATTCCTCAAAAAATCTATTAAGCCTCCTTCTCTGCCTCACTCTGATGATGAAGACTAACTTCTGTCATGACTATGTAACTTATCCCAAAAAAAAAGGAAGGAAGAAGAAGAAGTGAGAAAAAGGAAATAAAGAAACAAAAGGCAAGAAAGTACAAAACAAAAAGACAAACAAAGAGAATGGAATTGGAAAGAGAAGTCATATGAAGACACATCGAGCTGCACATAGATCACAATTGCTGCACCTAGGGGTTCTCAAGTAAGGCGCATCCAATGGCCTCAGTCTGCAGGCTCCGTGTCTAAACCCCTAGCCCTTTTTGATCCCCCACTACACATCAAGGGCATGGCATACCTAGGAAGGTAACACTTGCCTATGGTTAGACCTGTCACCCTAAGCTACATGCACTGCACCTCCCTTAGGCACAAACTGGGTCCTCGAGTGAGGGATAACACCCAGCAGGCTTTATGATTTGATCCAACTCCTAGTCCCACTAGCACGAGCACAATGCACCACACAGAAAACCAAGCACACCCCTAGGTAGTGCACCTTCTTTTATTTTTAGGTACAAACAAAGGCCCCAACCACCAGCTTCGAAGGCCCCATCATCCATGCAATGCACTCCCAGCCTCCACCACCTTAACTGGGTGATTTGATTCTTCCCAAGCCTAATTTCCTTGATACCCCATCAACATCGACTCACACATCTACCCTTTCCCATCGAACCCTCACTTGCTCAAAATCGCAAGTGTCCAGGAACCATCCTCTACTTAAGAATCGAATCGTCTCATGAAATAATGTCACCATGCAGGTGAGCAAGCAGCCCAATCAAAAAGTGAATGAAGAAGCTCATTTGGAATAGTGTAAGACAAGGCAAGCATGGAGGGCCAAATGATGGATCTATCTAAAATGATATTAAATTTCAAGGATGGATCTGCCACCAACCTCCCTCCACATAGGGATCCATCCATCATGATATTCAATTTCAAAGAAAAAATCCCCTTACGGCCAACAACAAAGAGGGACCCACCCCAACTTCATGTCCGATTTCAAGGGCTGATACATACACTCAAAAAAGAAAAAATGACACACATGATTCCATCCATCCCTTCTTCCTACCACTCCACATTATTGCTTGTAACGCACCCACCTATCGGCTGTCCAGGCACGCTTTTAGCAGTTCATCGAGAGACCAGTCTAAGCGATGCCACATGGCACTTCCATGGAATGGCATGGGGTTTGTCACCTAGGGATTCCTGAGTCTACCTCGCAATGGAACATCCACGGCTGAACCCACTAGGATCAACCTAAAATTTAAGTTCTTAGTGGACAAGGTCTCCTAACAACATCCTACTTTATGCATAGATACCCAATCCAAAGGAGATCCATACCACACTTGATTAAAAAAGAATTAGAAATGAGAGGGTTGCGTTACTCAACCTCTCTGCCCATAGGGTATAGTCCCATTCAGGTCCCCTAAAATGACATGAATCGGGTTCTAACATAGCAATGCCTAAGGTCGAACAATGGTAAAACCTTGTGAGAAGTCTTCCAATTCTTTTGGGACCACCATGTTTAGGGAACAAGGTTCGTTTGCGTAATTTACAGCACAGACACAAAAACAGAGTAAGTAGTCCATTTGACAAACAAGTTCCTTAACTTATCTTCAAGTTAAACTTTGTCTCTTGCCCATAGAGGAGAAATTATATATTCCCTTCTGTCCAAAAAAAGTACCCGGTCCAAATCACATGGTACCATAATTTCAATCCATTATCTAGAATATGATCTTCCAACACCCTAGATGTTAAGCTCACAAGGATCTCCAACTCCATTTCGGATTAGGCAAGGGGTGTCCAGAGCTCCACCTGACCCCAAGCAACCTAAGAGTGAGACACAACATCCATGGTTGGCCTTTTCACCACTCAACCTTTAGCCCATGAATCAAGCAACGCTCTCTCGGGGTAATCCGCAGTGCGATCTTGGAGATGATCCACCCGTTCAAAATATCCTTCATTAATTAATCCATTTAGGAATCAAGCATGAACAAGGTATTCATTCCTAATATCATTGTCGAAGAAGAACATTCCATTATTCTCATGGCAAATTGTCATCACATACCCCTGCCATACATTTACCATCAAGCACCAGCACTTGGAAGAATCATCCAAATCACATCCCAACAATCAATTTAATGCAAAAAGCATTTAAGACAATGCCAGATCAATCAACAAAACGTTGATATCCTTTTCCAACATTGCAAGAGTAGTCGGGATAACCTTTCATCGCATATTTGCTCTCCCCCTTGGGATCTAGGTGATTCTATGCAAACTTTACTTAACACTTCTACTAAGACACATGCCAATGTCTCATACAATTATGCAAGAATGTAAATTCTACTAAGTAGTTATATTGATCAACAATTGAGCATTTTTCCCAACAAGTCTAGAAGTATTGGTCTGTACTTGATCCCAGGGCTTCCCAATCCCTTGAGTTCTTCCCTCGCCTTTGAGGCCTAGAGATGTTGTTTGCATCTAACCCAATTCTCGAATAGGATTCATAAACATAGTCACTATTGGATAGATCTCAAGACATCATAGTTTTAATCGTAATGATTTTTATTTGTATTAGTTACATACAACTTCAAGATCTCAATGAATTAATAGTTCGTGACATTAGAAAGACTTTAGAGATTCGAGATTGAGTTTCCCCTAGCCTAGATTACTTACCATGGGATCCATCAAGCGTGCCAAGCTATGACATATGTTCAGTGTGGGAAAATACATATCTATTATTTTCACAAAAAGGAGAGTCGACACTACCTTGGAATGCTATTATGCTATGTACAAATTTGTCGCATAGAATCTAGATGCAATTTGCTCCTCTTGATGCAAGCACTTCGCAAACTCAACCTTTCAAATGTTTGTGATGAATTTATCATTTTCAATAAACCATTCTCGTGCAGATCTAATGCATCTTATGCGTGAATAAAAGCAAGGATTCATCAATCTACAAATACATTACTTGTGACCGGCACCGCAGTTGGATTGGCGATGATGTCCTCCCTGAGGTTTCATCGCGCGGATTATGGAATTTCTGCCTGCATTCAACATTCCTCGCTTGGGGGCCATTTACCGGTCTTCTTCAATTTAGATACGATTCCTTCAAGACTTCAACTACCTCTTTTTCAAATAGCAGGGCCAATTGGGGGAAAAATTAGGCTACGGCTAACCAATCGGAACGACTGGGGAGAAAATCACCGCGTATGATCACCCTCTAAGGAGGGGAAATGGGGGAAGAGCCTTGGAATATTCTTTCCATCTATCCCTCTCTCTCTCTCTCTATCATCCCCTCTCTCTCTCTTCTTCTCCTTCTTCTCTCTCTTCTCACCTTTCTTTCTTCTCCTTCTTCTTCTTCTTCTTCTTTTCTCCCTCTCTCTCTTTCCCTCTCTATCACCCTCTCCCTCTCTTCCTCCCTCTCTCTCTCTCTTTCCCTCTCTATCACCCTCTCCCTCTCTTCCTTCATCGTGTTGTGCCCCTTTATCATTGCGATGGTGGGTGGGATTTTTATAGTGGGAAGGGGGGTTATTATTAGGGGGAAAAGAGATAGTGGGGGGAGTGAGGTGGCACACATGTGCCCCTCCACCTATTGAATGCGTCGTGTCCTTGTCTTCATCAACGTTCCCATCGTACTTGCTGGCCTTGCTGTGATTGCGTTCAGCTCCTCATCAGCCCGTCATCTTCTTCCTTTCCCCTTGTCCACCACCAGTCGGCCACAATAGGGGGGAAAGAGTAATTAAATTTTTTTGCATTATCCTTAATAAAAGGGGGGGTTGGTTCCTATGCGAGTGGCTGATGGGGGAGGAAATATTACATCCTCTCCCCTTTAGAGAACTCAAGATGTCCTCATCTCGGAAGAACTAGGAAACACAAGCACTAATGGGGATCAAGGAATGTCGGTTAGGACCCATCACTCTTTCATTTCTCACTCATAAGCATATGATCTCTTAAAACAACCACTTATTGTATTAAATATATCCGAGTCTGGATTACAAGAGAAAAGTTTATTGTAGTTACATCTCAAGCATATCTTCTAGGTTTTTCCTAGATTTATGGTATATTCTAGATCACTGAAGCTTGTACAATTTCATTCCTTGTAGGTTCAAGTTCTCTTTGAGTCCTGGTTTTGGACAATTAATGTGGATATGTCCAATGTTGTGGCACTCAGAGCATCAATATTTAGGGTGCTTTGGACATTCCCTTTGGAAATGACCTAACTCCCTACAATAAGAACAACATGGAGATTTATCACTTGGGGTCACAAGATTCTTGGTTGCCCTTGGCATGAGTTTCTTCTTTAGACCAAATTGTCCTAGGATCCTTTTAGTAGATCAAAGTGGTCCTTTATCTTGGAAACTATGTTCCCAGATTTTCCTCTTCTTAGTTCGGGACTGAGCTCCTTGGACAATCGGCTTTGCTTGTAATACTAAAGAATACTTCCAAGCTTCGACATTCTAGAAAGACCCAATCGATATTAGTTGAGAATAAATGACTTAAGATAAATTTATTGGCATACTTCCTAAAGTGTCTCTGATCACTTTGCAAGTTCTAAGTTCAAAATAGATACAGCTTATATTACTTGGGTTAACTTTAGTTACAATGGTAAGGTTTATTCCAATACAAGTTGTATTACATGTCAATAAAATCCCTAGGATTTCTAATCATCCTGAAGAGGTGTTGTAAGTTCTAGGTCTTTGTCTTCATCTTATTCTTCTATATATTTAAATATTGCACTTGTGTAGCTTCGTTTCCTTAGAGGCTCCATATCTTCTCAACCTAAGTTAGGGTAGTCTACTTGGACGTGTCCTAGCTCATTGCAATGGAATCAACGGCAGTTGGGACATCTCCTACGTATGTGCCCTATCTCTCTGCACATGTGGAATCTCTTGTCGTGATCTCAGGAATCATCTTTGTTTCTCAATTTAAGTCCTTGGATGATTGGAGTTACTCAAAGTAATGCATCTTGCAAGTCTATTGGATGCATTGCTTCAAGACAATGGTTCAAAGGAGTGTTCAGACCATGGTGTTTACCACAGCACAGAGGAGCGGGAAAGGGAAAAAAGGAAATAGCAAAAGGCGTAGGACAAAAAGAAGAAAAAGGTGCCTTAACCGGTAACCAGACCCTGGAAAAAATTAAAAGCACTGGCATGACCCTCAAGAAGTCTTAGAGTTACCCAAGGAGAGTAAAAGAGTAAAAAGCACACCATTAAGTGTGAAAACGCTCCCAAATCCTTGTAAGAGAGCGCCAGGCTCACTCTTGTGCAAATTGTATGCATTAGTTGGGAATAGGATAGACTAGAATGGTGGGAAATGAGAAATGGGCCTAGGCTAATGGCCGGCCATGTAAAAAAGGGGATGACCGCCCATGAAAAGTAGGGTATGTATATAAAGTTGAAAAGTGAATGAGAAGCTTATTCTTGTGTGTGGCCAAAGCTTCTTCTTCTTCTTCTTCTTCTTCTCTTGTTTCTTGCCTCCTTGCTTGTGCTTGAGAGAGGGATTGAGAGAGTGTGAGGGAGTGAGGGAGAGATTGTGTGAGAGTGAGGGATCTTGGAGAAGAAGCTCTCCATCTTCTCTCTTCATCTTCCCTTCCTCTTTTCTCTCCTCTTGTCTCACGCGTGGCTATGGAGGATGAAGCTCTTGGGAGAGGGATTGAGGTTGCTTGAGCTTGCCTCAAGGATCGTGGAGCTACCGGTGTGCAAGAAAGAGGAGGGTACTCGATCGAGCAACAAGGTAAGCTCACTACACCCGTAAGGTAGGCATTGCGCGTCAGCTATGTGAGAGGTAGCCATGGCCGCTCGGTTCAAAACACTTGAGCAATAAGTGGTCCGTAGGTCTCGGGGTAGAGCTTGAAGCTCCCCTCCACATGGCAAAACTTGGATACTTGCTGCACAATATCCATAGGTGGTGCATATTTTAGTAGGATTACAAACTTTGAGTAGTAGGCTTTCAAGGTTAATTCCAGTTGCTTGAGCTTGAAGAATTCATTTATCCTCAAAGCTTGGTAGGTTGGTAGAAGGTATCGTCCGAGTGCAACATCTTTCAGCTGAGCCCAAGTGATAGCAGCTCCAGAATCACCTTGATCTTTGCACCATTACTTCCACCATATTCGAGCCTGGCCAACTAACTTAAGTTGACTATCATTGCTTAATTGGTAGAAGTAGTTCCCAATGCAGAGAAATAATTATCCATGGACTCAATCCATATCTTCGCCTCTATTGCGACATCTATCCCTTCTCCATCAAACTCGGGTGCCTTAATTTGTTTGAGAAGGAATTTCTTCTCTTTCATGTTACTATTCGTGGGTCAAAAGGTGCCTGACAATCAAGCCATACCACCTAGGTTATTCTATTTAAGATATGCCTACAAACCATACATTAATCAATCACACAACATTATGAAATTTTGTTGTGATATAAACTGTAACATGCCCGGTCTAAGTAGGCTTTTAGCGGTTCATTGAGAGATGAGTCTGAGTGATGCTGCATGGCACTCCCATGGAATGTCACGGGATTTGTCGCCTATGGTATTTTGAGTCCACCTCGCAACGAAACATTCGCGGCCACAAACTTATTGGGATCGACCTAAAATTTGGGTTCCTAGTGGACAAGGTCTCCTAACAACATCCCAACATCAGATTTTGGACATCCTACTTTACGCAAAGATATCCAATTCAAAGCGGATCCATACTACACTTGGTTCAAAGAGAATGGGAAATGAGAGGGTTGTGCCACTCAACCCCTAGCAATGCCTAAGGTCAAACGATGGTAAAACCTTGTGAGAATCCTCCCATTTCTTTGGGACCATCCTGCCATAGGACAGATCCGTCTTTTGCCCACCTGCTTCCCTTAATAGCTTTAGTTTTCTAATTAGGTTCTACCACAATTATGTGTGACATTTAAAATCAGCTTCACTAATTAAGCCTTTTCGGGAATAGGGTTCGTTCCCATAATCTACAACACAAAAACAAAAACATCGCAAGCAATCCTTTTGACAAACAAGTTCCTTAACTCATCTTCAAGCTAATCTTTGTCTCCTGTCCATATAGGAGAAATTATATGTTTCCTTCTGTCCAACAGAAATACCCGGTCCAAATCACATGGCACCATAATTTCCATCCATTTTCTAGAATAGGATCTTCCAACGCCCTAGACATTGGGCTCACACGGGTCTCCAACTCCGTTTTGGACTAGGCAAGGGGTGTCCAGAGATCCACCTGACCCCAAGCGACCTAAGAGTGAGACACAACTTCCGTGGTTGGCCTTTTCACCACTCGACCTTCAGCTTTCAACAGTGTATGTTGTGAAAAACACCCTGTCTACCAACTTCCAGTGGGTTGCTAATTGTTTAAACAGAAGGTTGTCAGTGCACCAAGCATCCCACGTATCTTGCTGTTGAGCATCCACGAACAAATTCCAACTCTTTTCCTTCTTGTTTTCGTGAACCTCCACAGACCACGACTCCTAAAGCTTCTTCACAATCTCCCACTTGATGATGTATGAAAACTTCTCAATGAATGCCAAATCTTCCATGGATGGTCATTCTCTCTATTTCTGCTCTTCAGTTTGTTCCCAAATATTTTGCCACCAAGATGCAAGTTTATGCTGCTTCAATAGGAAGAGGAAACAGTCCACCACATAGAGCATGCATCATGATGATAATATGTTTCCGCCATTGTGGGATGAACTTCTTGTGGAAAATGGATTTGATAATGAGAATCTCCAACTCTTCAGTGGAAAAAGGAACTTTGCAAACATCCATTAAATTCTCCTCTTCTTGGCAATTCCATTTCCTTCATTTTCAGTCTCTTCTGGTGCTTGTTGATGGCAACTTTCCCCGGCTGCGCACCAAAAACATGGAGCCCCAAGAGGAACACCAAGGAAAAGGGGATTCTACTGCAATAAAATCTATCTTGTAACATCAACAAGCTTTTATTTCATTCTTTTGATTATCAAAACAAAGGAAATAGCAAATCTTCACGCAACATCATAGTAGATATCTCCCACAGATTTGATAGAATCAACCATAATCTTCAACATCTTCATAGAATCCATCAATATAACAAAGAACACAAAAGAATACATCGTTTTTGAATGGAAATCAATCACATAGTATTCATCTTCAATTTCTTCATAGTTCTCTCTCTCAATCTCTCATATGTAGTTACACTATTTTGATAGAATTGGCTATCTCTGGCTCTCTCTCTCTCTCTCTCTCTCTATCAATAGTACATCATATCCTCACTACAATACTCTCAAAATAACTCTAAATAATATTTCTTAGGTCGTGGACGCACCTCCCAAGAGGTATGCCTGATATGAAGAGTCACCAGAGCCACTACAGTGTCTTTTCACAGCTCACTACTGTCACTGTCACTTCAGTCTTCTCTTCAGTCTTCAACAGTTGCTTCTTGTTTTAGCTCTTTTGAACTTAGATTCATCCTTTCCAAAAGTTAGAAAAATTTTCCAAAGTCACACATACATTCTACAGAATACTTACAGAAGATCTACAGAACAGTATAGTATAGTACCAGAGCAGCCTCTACAGAACAGTTATAGAGCAGAGACAGAGCAGAGATAGAGGCTCTACAGAAGGTCTATAGAGGGTTACAGAAGGTCATCTCAGAACCTCATAACTCATACTCAAACCATTCCAAACTATCAAAAACTATTCAATAAGCTTCCAAAAGTTCTCAATCTTCATCAATCATCAATCCATGCTTCATATAGAAGAAAATCAGAACAAAACAGAAGCTATACAAAAGGTATACTGAACCAATCAGAACCTATCAAAACATCACAGAGCTTCATATTTCTACTGAAAATCATCATGAACTTCCAAAACATAATCAATATCATCCAAATCACTCTCAAACACTTCCTTTAACAACCATAAATCACTCTAAATCCATCAAAAATCAATCATTCAGTCCTTAAAAAACAACAAAAATCAGTAAAAAATTCAGTATTTTCCACTCTCAACATGAATGTTGTCCTTGCATTGATTCATAAGGACCTCCATCTTTTGCAACTCCTTATGTGCTTGTGGATTTACATCTTCATGAAACAATGCAGAGGGTACTTGTACTTTGTAGCCATATAAAGCTTCAAAAGGAGACATTCCAATGCTCATATGGTAAGTATTCTTGTAACAAAACTCTGCATGATGGAGCCATTGGTCCCATGCATTTTGTATCTCATGACAAAAGTGCCATGTGTTAACTCTTTCAATTTTTCCATCCATTTGTGGGTGGTATGCAATTTTAGGAGTCAAAAGAATCCCCATTGAAGAGAACAAACTCCTCCAAAAGCTTCCCATAAACTTAGTGTCACGATCGAACACAATCTTCATTGGCAAACCATGAAGCTTGAAAATACATTCCATGAATTGTTGAGCCACTTACTTGGTTGTAAATTGGGCCTTAGTAGGGATGAAATGGGCTAATTTATTCAACCGATAAACTACCACATAAATGCTATTCCAGCCATGTTTAGTTGTAGGCAATCCCACAATAAAATCCATAGAGATATCAGTCCACTTGCCTTGAGGAATAGGGAGTGGCTGAAGTAATCCGCCGGGTAGAAGAGATGAGTCTTTATTTTGTTGACACGGAAGACATTGCATCACATAGTCCTTGGCCTCCTGCCAAATGCCCTTCCAATAGAAACTCTTATGGATGTCGTAAAATGTTTTAAACAGCTGTGATGGCCCGCTAAAGGCGAAGAATGCATCTCATGCAAAATATGGTCTTTGAAAGAGGATTGTGATGTCATGTAGACTCTACCATGATACCATAAAAGACCATTGTGCCAGTTGAAATTGGAATAATCTTCTCCTTTTCCTTGCTGAAATTCCTTCATCATCTTTGATGCTTGCTCATCAAGCAAATATTCTTCTTGGATGTCATGAATCCAGTCCTTATGTACAATTGAAATTAAAGATATAGAACATGCCCACATACATGATAAAGCATCTGCCACAACATTATCTTTTCCAGTCATATAGGATATTTCAAAATCATAGCTTTGAAGAGTAGCTAACCACCTTCTTTGTTTAGGGGACAAATTTGGTTGGGAAAGAAAGTATTTTAGCACACACGATGATTGCTCTTCTTCTTGAAATGGCTGCCATATATATAGTGATATCACTTTTTGATAGCATGCAAATTTGCCAATATCTCTTATTCATAGACATGTAGTTGATGTTCCTTGTCATCAAGCTTGCGACTTTCATAGGCTATAACTCCATGGTCTTGATACAAAACAACCCCAACTCCTCTTCCACTAGCATCCACACATATAATGAATTCCTTAGAGAAATCCAAGCATACAAGAATAGGTGCTGAAACTAATAGAGATTTCAGCTCATTGAAGCTCTTGTCGGTTATGGAGTCCCAAAAGAAAGCCTCTTTCTTCAACCTATCAGTCAAAGGAGGCGCCACATGAGCATAATTTTTTTATAAACCTCCTATAGAATGAAGATAATCCAAGGAAACCTCTCAAGGAAGTAGAATTAATAGAAATAGGCCACTCTTTGACACATTTCACCTTGTTAGGATCCACACGAATGTCTTGCTCTCCCACAATGTGACCCAAGTATTCCACTTCATCTTCCATGAAAGAACACTTTGACATTTTGGCAAAGAGTGTGTGTCTTCGTAATCTGTCAAAGACCTCTCACACATGCATTAAATGCTCATCTTTGGATTTGCTATAAATGAAGATATCATCAAAGATTACAAGGATTGTTTTGAACAAGGAAGGTTGAAATATCTTATTCATGAGTGCTTGAAAAGTAGCAAGTACATTTGAAAGCCCAAATGGCATGAACAAGAAGTGGTATAATCCTCTTTCAACCTAAAGGCTGTTTTATACTCATCCCCTTCATTTATTCGAATTTGATGATAGCTCGAACGAAGATCAATCTTGGTGAAAATATTTGCATCTTTGAGCTCATCAATGTGAGGAATCAAGTATCTATTCTTCACCGTGGACTTGTTAAGCTCCCTATAATCAATGCACATGCAAAAAGATCCATCTTTATTCTTAACCAAGAGCATATGAGAGGCAAACGGAGATTGACTTGGCTGAATTAAACCCATTTGCAGCAACTCTTTAACTTGTCTTTCCACCTCTTCCCTTTCAAACTTTGACAAGTGATAGGGAGGTTTTTTTATGGGTTTTTTTTTGGGTAGCAAGTCAATAGGGTGATCTACCTCTCTCTTTGGAGACAAAGATGATGGTTGTTGAAATAAATCTTTGTATTCCTCCAGTAGCTCTTCCATTCTTGGATCATTTTGCTTTGAAGAAGATGATGGATTATTTGGTGACTACTCTTCATCTTCTTTCACAAGCAAAAGAGTGAATATTCATGACCATGCATTGATTTCTTTACGCATCTTTTTCATAGAGATGAGTTTCATTTTCTTTTGACCAATGCCCTTCAATATTATAGGCTATCCATTCCATTCGAATTCCATCAACATGTTTTGCAAATCCAAAGAAAAATTTCCAATGGTTTTCAACCAATCGTAGCCAATGACAATATCTATGGGACCCATTTCCAAAGTGATCAAGTCCACTTCCATAATACATGAAGGAGATAGAGTGATAGGAGTGTGTAGGCATACTTCCTTACTTGATTCATAAGCTCCATTAGCAACTTGTATCTTCAACGGCACTTGCATTTGTTGAGGAAGCAATCTCAACCCATGAAAAGATTTGGTATTAATGAAGCTATGGGTGTTGCCCGTATCAATTAAAAGGTGAAATTTTCTACCATTGATTAGCCCTTCAAGTCTAAGGGTGTTTTCTCCTTTACATCTCGTCCATGCATCATGAGAAATTGCACATAAAGAACCACTAGGATCAAAAGGAAAACTGTCCACAATATCATAAAATTCATCATTATTTTCTTCATCTTCATCATGCATTTCTTTAACCATAGGGTTTGCTTCTATCTGAAATACATTCCCCTCTTCACTTTCATCCTCATCCGGCTCATTGATGATGACAAAGTTAAGCTTGCTATTGTTGGATTTTCATTTCAATCTATGGTCTTGTGTCCACTTTTCTCTACACTTGAAACATGACCCTTTTGCCATCATGTCTCTAATTTGTTCATTTAAAAGAGCTTTGCTATAAGTGATGTTTTGAGATCCCTTTTGTGCATTTTCAACCCTTGCAAAGCTCTGTTTTGCTTCAACCATTGATCTATAACCATTTTCTCCACTTGGTTTTGATCCATAGACCGTTGAATATGTAGGCAACTTGCTATAATTACTATTGTAGATACTAGTCCCCTTGTCTTCTTGCCTATAAACATCCCTTTGCTAGTTGAAATGTGCTCCAACCCTTGAAGGCTGATTAGGTAATGAATACCCTGCACTTTTTGGTTGAACCCCCATTGATTCTCTTCTATATTTCTGCCCATACCTTTCAGCATATAAAATGGCTTCATGAATTGTATTGGGCTACATTGCACCTACTTCCGAAGCGAGGGCTGAATCTAAACCAAAGATGTATTTGTTTAACTTGCCCAAATCATCAATCCCTTCAATGTACATAGAAAGTTTAAGGAACATATTAGAGTAATCACGAACGGACATGCCCCTTTATTGAAGACCATACCATCTTCTTTGCAATCTTTCTTTTTCCATTGGAGAGACAAATGCTTCCAACATTTCCTTCTTAAAATCCTCCCAAGAAGCAAAATTGTGACCAACTCTTTGCATGTATCTCCACCATGTATGCGCGTAGCCTTCAAGATGGAGTGCTGCAAAATATATCTTTGCTTCATCATGGCGAGGAAAAAGTGTGAAGTACATCTCTAAATTTTTTACCCATTCTTCCCACTCTATTGGAGATGCATTATCCCCCTTGAAGTTGAAAATGGTAATCTTTTCTTTGTACTTCCTTTCTCTATCGGTTGGCTGGAAATTGTTGGAGTGCTTCCCAAGAGATGATTGTCTCCAAGAATTTCTATTCATTGAATCTCTTCCAAAATAATTTGGTCTAGAAGTATTACCATTATGATTCAGTTGTCCCAATCCAAAAGAATGATGCTATCCTCTGACCATGAAATGACTTGTCTTTGTTGGTGTTGTCCATTTGTGGGTTGACCATGAAATGACTTGTCTTTGTTGGTGATATCATGAAATGACCTTCTTTCATTAAATCTTCCACTCTTATCATGAAAATATAATTCTTTTTGCTTAATGGTAGGTTGAGCGAGAAAAGATTTATAGAAGGGGTCACATCCATGAAACTCTTAATTCTCTTCTTCTCTTATGTCCTCCCCTTCTTCATAAGCAGCCTCAAGTCCTGGACTGAATGGGCATTTTGCTTTGATGATATTAGTGGTTGGTAATGAGTAATCCTCAATGCGGATGACTCTCCTTTCTCAAAGGTTGACATAATAGGCTGATCAATCCCCTTTCCTTTCATATTGGAGGGCTAGACTAAAGTATTTTCAATATGAATAGTGGGTTCATTTGGTATAAAAGATGTGGTTTGAGTCTTCAAATCCTTGACAGCTACTACTACATCCTCAAATTCACTCTTCATGAACATGACCAGCTACTGAAGTCCTTCATCCACTTTGTTGGATGTGTTCTCAATCTTCCCCAAATATTTGGAAAGTTACTCATATTGATCATGCATCCCAATGTTCATCATACGCATCTCTCTTGATGAAAGCATGTGATCTTCAAAAGCTTCGTGAGACAAGGGATTTCCACCATTACCCAATCGTGCACTATGAGCATTACCAATGCTTACATAATCATCTTTTTGGTCATGATTGAGGGCTTCATTAGTGTTTTTTTATATTTTTGATGTATTCTTTGATATCTTTTTGAATGGTCTCCATGACTTGATCTTTTCTCTTATGTTTGGCCATTAAGGATAGGTGCTATCAAAATGACTATGGGGAAGAAAACTGTCAATAACTTGCTTAGTATTGTCAAGATTGTGGGAGAGAAGGAAGGAGTCTCGCTTGAAGCTTTCTTGCTTGCACAATGGGGGAATACACACAAGGGTGGAGGCTGAAAAACAGTTTTCCTCTTAGTTGTGAAAGCCAAAAAAGAACTCAAGTACAAAGAAATAGAAGAACCCTAAATATGGGTCTCAAACCAAACTCAACTAACTAAGGTGGCATACTAACTGAGCCACGAACTAGAGGAGATAAGGATAGCTATCATGTAGCTATTATTCATGGGCGGTGTACCAACCGCATCTGCAACTAACACGTCGGTGACATAAATGCACAACGGTCACCCTGGCGTATCACGAGTGGAGCTCGATATCTCAACACTCCCCCTCGAGCTCAATCCCAATTCCTGCACACCAAGCAGGTCTCTGAACTTGCGCAGCTTCTCTGCGCCCAATGCCTTCGTGAATATGTCAGCTACCTGATCCTCTGTGCTGACATAAACTAGATCAATAAGACCTAGTAAAACCCTCTCTCGCACATAGTGATAATGCACCTCAATGTGCTTTGTTCTAGCATGATAGACTGGGTTATTTGCCAAGTGTATACTACTCATGTTGTCACAATAAATGACAACTGGTCCATCTGTAGACTGATGCATATCATAAAGTAGCTTATGCAACCAAGCTACCTCACATGCAGCCATTGCTGCACCCCTGTACTCAGCCTCTGTGCTCGACAAGGCAACTGTAGGCTGTTTCTTGCTGCTCCAAGTGACTGCAGCACTCCCAAAAGAGAACACATATCCACTGGTAGATCGTCTATCAGAAATACTACCAGCCCAATCAGCATCAGTGTATCCATGCAACTGTATCTGAACCCCAGTCTCATAAAATAGTCCATACTGCAATGTGGACTTCACATACCTGAGTATGCGTCTAGCCACATCCAAATGCGGTTTCCTTGGAGCCTGCATAAACTGACTTACCAATCCAACAGCATAGCTCAAATCTGGCCTGGTAATAGTCATATAAATCAAACTTCCTACTATGCGTCTGTACATAGTAGGGTCTTCCAGAAGCTCACCTGCATCTGCGCTCAGCTTCACATTCTGCTCCAAAGGAACTGAAATAGGCTTACAGCCTGTCATCCCATATTTGGACAGCATGTCCAATCCATACTGCCTCTGCAAGAGCTGTATCCCACTTGGTGATCTAATCACCTCAATGCCCAAGAAATAACGCAACTCTCCCAAATCCTTCATCTCAAAATTCTTCTTCAATAGCATTTTCACATGAAGGATATCTTCATCACTGTCACCTGTCATAATCAAATCATCAACATAAATGACAAGTAGCATAATATCTTTCTCTGTTTTTCTCACATAAAGTGAGAAATCTGCCTTGGAAATCTGAAAGCCAATAGTGACAAGATACTGTCCTATCTTGTCAGACCATGCTCTAGGTGCTTGCTTCAAGCCATACAAGGCTTTCTTCAACCTGCAAACAAACTCAGGATGAACAGCATGCACATAACCTGGTGGCTGCTCCATATAGACCTCTTCTTGCAAATCACCATGCAAGAAGGCATTCTTTACATCCATCTGATGTAAAGACCATCCCTTTGATGCAGCCATAGCAATGACTGCTCTTACAGTTGCCATCCTTGCAACTGGACTGAATGTTTCTTCATAGTCAATGCCATATGTTTGTGCATACCCCTTGACTACTAATCTTGCCTTGTATCTGTTCACAGAACCATCTGCATTGTGCTTCACCTTATAAACCCACTTACAGCCAATTGCATTTTTACCTTTAGGCAAAGGTACCAATTCCCATGTAGTATTTGCTTCCAAGGCATCCATTTCTTCATCCATGGCTTTCTCCCATTTTTCTTTTCCCATGGCTTGCTCAAAAGAAGTGGGTTCTGGTTCCTGTATCACTTTGACCATACATGCATAGTGAATGGCTGTAAATCCATCATATTTCAGCCTATCCACAGGATACCTAACTCTGGTAGACCTGCGCAAAGTGGGTTCACTCCCAGGTGCTCTCAAAACATCCCTGGTCTTCCTTACTCCAGGTGTAACAATAGAAGGAATACCCAACTCATCATCAATGCTCTGTTCTGAGCCACTGGATTCACCATCCACATAAGAGTGACCTACATTCACATCAAACATGGGCTGATCAACCTTCTCTTTTCCTTTTCGTGATACCTGCATACCACTATCTGCATTACTTTGAGAAGATTCTCCTGATCTCAATCTGCCTGTCCATGGCGAAGAATGTGAACCACTGCTAGAGGATGCTCCAGGTCCACTAATATTTTGTGACTGCTGCTGTGAATTCTGTGCAGCATTACCATTTTGTGCATCTACATCATCAATCACATTTACTGGTTTATACCAGCTACTCATCTCATCAAAAACAACATCTCTGCTCACTGTAAACTTACGAGTAGAAGGGTTATAGCATCTATACCCTTTTTGCTGCAGAGAGTAACCAATAAAGATGCACTTCTCAGCTTTTGGATCCAACTTGGATCTCAGCTCATCTGGCACATGTACATAGGCAATGCAACCAAAAATTTTCAAATGAGAAATATCTGGTTTCCTACCAGTATACCTCTCCTCTGGAGTCATTCCATGTATTGCTGCAGTGGGAGTCCTGTTTATTATGTAGACTGCTGTAGCAACTGCTTCAGCCCAATAAAAATCTGGCAAGTCTTTTTCATTGAGCATGGCACGAGACACCTCTCCAATATGCCTGTTTTTCCTTTCTGCAATTCCATTTTGTTGTGGGGTATGACTGCATGAATATTGCTGCTTTATGCCATGCTCCTGCAGGAACCTTGCAAACTCATTTGAGAGGTACTCTCCCCCTCCATCTGACCTTAGGCATTTTATCTGCAGACCTGTTTCTTTTTCAACCATCGCTTTAAGAGTTTTGAAATGCCCAAAAACTTCACTTTTCTTTTTCATAAAATACACCCAAACTTTTCTGCTATAGTCATCAATAAAACTGACAAAATAATGACAGCCTCCAAGAGATGCAGCTTTAGTTGTCCACACATCAGAGTGGATTAATTCCAATGGCTTCTCACTCTCTTGAACATGTCTAGGAAATGGTTTCCTTGCCTGTTTTCCAAACTGACAGGCTTCACATACCTTATGCATTTCTGCAACCTTGAATTTTGGCAATCCTGCAACAATATTTTGGGCCTGTATTGATTTAAGTCGCTGTACATTAACATGACCAATGCGTTTATGCCAGATATCAATATCTGCAACTACACCGGTCCCATGTGCAAACATTGCTGCACTCAATTCAGACATGTCTGCATCCAATGTAAACATTCTGCCCTTCTTCTTTCCTTTTGCTATCAAGCGACCTTTATTTTTCATATCCTCAACAAAGCATCCATGAGGATTAAATCTGACCTGCAAGCCCTGTTCAACCATTTGACCAACAGAAACCAGATTCTTGGTGATATTCGGGACATGAAATACATCAGACAGGTATTTCTTTTTCCCATCTTGCATAGACAAGGGAATTTTTCCAATCTGCACAATAGGATGTGCAGTATCATCACCAGTCTCCACAAATCCTGGTTTTTCCATTTTCCTTGCATCCTCCATCCATTCTGCATGACCTGTCATGTGGTTTGATGCACCTGAGTCAACATACCATACATCATTGCTTTCTTCTGCACTTGTCACAGAATTGTTCATGTGCTGCACCATGAACAAATGCTCATTTCTGTCATCACCCTGTCTGCTAGAAGATGCATAATTCCCTTGTTGCAGTTTTCCATTCATGATGTCATTCTGCTTTTTATAGCAGTCTTTAGCCATATGACCCATTTTACCACAGTAGTAGCATTCAACATTACTATTTGCATTTTGACCTCTTTGCCATCCACCACGACCTCTTTGGCTCCCCCTGCCTCTAGAGTTACCACGTCCTCCTCCATAGGACTGGTTTTCTTGAGTTTGCTGCATATTCTGATTTCTGCCACGGCCTCCAAATCGGCCTCCTCTACCTCTGCCTCTACCTCTTCCAGCATTTGAGTAGAAGACAGCTTCTTTTGAAGTTCCTCCTGAAGAAGATGCACCACCATTTCTCTGTTCCTCAGAAATTAGAAGAGCAATCAACTCCTCAAAATCAGGAAATCTTTCACGAACTGAAATGGATGTCCGAAACTGTGCATAATCCTTTCCTAGACCATTCAAGGTCACGGAAACTAAATCATCATCTTCCACTGGCGACCCAATGGAAGCAAGTGCATCTGCAATCTTCTTCACCTTCATGTGGTAGTCGTTGATGCTCATACTTTCTCTTTGCACATTATGCAACTCTTGCTTGAGCTGCATTTTCCTGGCTTGCGTATTTGTGCTGTACATTTTTGACAAAGTATCCCATGCCTCCTTTGGCGTACTTGCATCCTGAATATGCACAATCATAGAGTCTGAAATGCTGATAGACAGCCAATACATAACTTTCCTGGCTCTCTCATGCCATGCTTTAAATGCCTGCATTTGCTGTTGATTGGGAACATCAGGAAGAACTGGTTCTTCTTCATTTCCTGCAACAAATTCCCAATATCCTTTTCCCATAAGGAAATTCGTCATTCTAAACTTCCATGCTTGGAAGTTGTTCTTGTCAAGCTTTTCAGTGACAATCTGTGAAAGAGAATCAGATGCCATTATAGAAGACTGCAAAAAATTCTGTCACTGCAGAAACCACAGCTTCACCCTCACAAGGGAAAATCTGCAAAACTGGCGAAAGTGGTATTTGACCACACAGTCACTTCCTAGTGACGATTTTGCATCAACATGCAATAGGGATGATTCTGTAACTCCCAATGTCTTTGCGCAGAAGCATACAATGCAATTTTTACAGTAACTATTCACCGACCTGTAGAACAGTGGCTGCACAGCATAAAACTGGGCCTTTTCCTGAGTGCGTGCAGAAAACTTCCGCCTCCAAAACAGGCCCCGAAATGGCCTCAAATCCAAAAAACAAGGTCGCCTTGGGCTAAAGCCCTTTCCCGCAGCATATACTGCCCTCTTGCTTCACCGCGAAGGGCGTCTCAACCTGAGACAATGCACTCCTGCACTTTCCGGCTGTGCTACCTGCAGAGATCTGCTCCCAAAACAGAAAATGAAAGCAACACTGCTCCTCTTACCAGACCACCGTGAGCTTGGCTTGCTTTCTTGAGCTCCTTACCACGAACAAGGCTCTGATACCATGTCAAGATTGTGGGAGAGAAGGAAGGAGTCTCGCTTGAAGCTTTCTTGCTTGCACAATTGGGGAATACACACAAGGGTGGAGGCTGAAAAACAGTTTTCCTCTTAGTTGTGAAAGCCAAAAAAGAACTCAAGTACAAAGAAATAGAAGAACCCTAAATATGGGTCTCAAACCAAACTCAACTAACTAAGGTGGCATACTAACTGAGCCACGAACTAGAGGAGATAAGGATAGCTATCATGTAGCTATTATTCATGGGCGGTGTACCAACCGCATCTGCAACTAACACGTCGGTGACATAAATGCACAACGGTCACCCTGGCGTATCACGAGTGGAGCTCGATATCTCAACAAGTATTGCACCAATGCCAATGGTTTATTGATCCAAACAAAGCTTATATATTAGGGATACTCCAAACTTATCAAGATCTCAGCTAGCAATAGGGTATATGGGTTGTTAACCCCAACACGAAGAAAGCAAAGCAAAAGGAAATAAAAAAGATGTAGGGCAAAGGCGGAAAAAAGGTAGCCCGATTGAAGAAAGAATAGGAGAAAAGGCCAAAAGCGCAAGGGCAACCTTAAAAGTCCAAGGCAAATGCAAAAGGGGAAAGGTGCATTTTAAAATAAAAAGGCGCACCCTGAAATCTTGTAAAAGAGCGCCGGGCTCTCACCCATGCAATTTGTAAATGTAGACGGGCAGTGGAAAGGAAGTTAGGAAGATAGAAGGACAATGGGAAAAAGAGCCTAGGCTATGGCCGGCCATGTAAAAAAGGGAAAAAGGGGATGACCACCCAAAAGGGATTTAGGGTTTTGTATATAAAGTTGAAAAGTGAATGAGAAGCTCATTCTTGTGTGTGGCCAAAAGTGGCTCTCCTCTTCTTCTTCTTCTCCTTCTTCTTGCTTGCTTGAGCTTGTGCTTGAGAGAGGGAGTGTGAGAGCGTGAGGGAGTGAGTGTGTGAGGATGAGGGACCGAGGAGGAGAAGCTCTCCATCTTCTCCTCTCTTCTTCTCTTCTCTTCTCTTCTCTTGTCTTGCTCGTGGCAATGGAGCTTGGAGCGTGGAGCTTGAGGATGGAGCTTGCTTGAAGCTTGCACTTAGATCCGTGGAGCTACCGGAGTGCACGGGAGAGGAGGTAACTCAAACGGCATGGAGGTAAGCTCACTAGACCCGTAGATATGGATGGCGCGTCGGCTATGTGAGAGGTAGCCATTAGTGCTCGGCTTGGAACGCTTGAAACAATAAGCGGTTCAAGGGTCTTGGCGGTTGAGCGAAAGCTCCCACATTTTGGTTCCGTTGTCGGGACCAACGGATTCAAGCCTTGAGCGCTTGCGCGCTTCGAATTGAGCATCAAAGTAAGGGGTTTCCCCTGAACCGGTGCTTGAAATAGGTAGGAAGGGAGGGGGTTGAAGATGGTATTCGATCTCCTTAGCAAGTAGGTTTTTTGCTTTCTTGAGATTTATGTTGTAGAATGAAGTAGTGTAGGTATTTACTTTGTGATTTGGATGCATTAGGGTAGGAAAAAACAAAGAAAAAAGAATAAAAACAAGCATCAAGGTTTCTGCTATTATAATAGGGCATGAGGGTTTGATTCGTTTGTCGATTTGTATTTTGGAGTTTATTGGCTATCCCAAGCAGATAGATCTCTTCCCCATCACTCCAGCATAATTCCTGTTGAATCTTGTGCTTGTAATAATCAATATCTTAAGATTTTGGATGATTCCATGCTCGAAAGTGCATTCGGGTCGGCGGGATCGGACATTCGATCCAGTGTCCGATTCCCAGAATCGGACGTTCGATTTTGACAATCGGACCCTCGGACAACCGGCCGATCGGACCAACCCGTCCGACTTAGACCACTCGGACTCGGACCACTCGGACCAGTCCATAATCGGACGCTCGGACAACATCGGGGACAACCGTTCGATCGGATCATCCTGTCCGATCGGACCACTCGGACCAACCCGTCCGATTTTGAAAATCGGACCACTCGGACACTCGGACCACCCAGAATCGGACCGTCCAGAATCGGACCACCCAGAATCAGACTAGTCCGAAATCGGACCAGCCAGAATCGGACCACCATGTCCGATCCGATTCCTAGAATTGGACCACTTTGAAAATCGGACCACTTTTTCGGTCCGATTCCCAGAATCGGACGTGACCAAAATCGGATCACTGGGCCGATCGGACCAACCCAAAATCGGACGTCCGATTCTGACAATCGGACTCCTGAAAATCGGACATTTGAGAATCGGACAAAAAAAAAAGAAGTCAAAATCGGACAGGAATCTAGAACACAAATTTTGACACATCTAAACCCCGAGATTGACCCCAAAGGCTACGTAGAGCTAAAGGCACATCACAGATCCATCACTGGGCTAAAATTTAGAGCACGTAGTTTAAAATTTGGCTATAAACTGTCCTCCAAATTGTGCATGGCTTTTACCATAATGGCCCTGTGGGCCAGGGGGGACTGCCCCCCCAGACCCCCGCAGAGGGGGTTCTGCCCCCTCCGCACCTCCGCCGAGTAGGTTGGAGAGAAAACGCATGTTGTGACAGGTCTTGCAAATTGGACCCTAGTGAAGTAATGGCTCTACACGAGCATGAATTCTCACATGCAAAAGAGCAGCCAAAAGCCCATACCCGAACAGATACAAACAGAGACCCTAGAACCTCAACGGGCCAATCTAGCCATCAAGGGCAAAAAGGCCACATCACTAGAACACAAAGACATTGTGTTCATACCATGTCTAGTCAGAGTGAAATGCAACATCATCAAGCTACAAATGCGAAGATGACTAGACATGACACTCTTGACGAGAGATGTACCCTGAGCAACACTGCACAGACAATCCAAGACATTGGTGGAGAATTCACGTCTGGTCATGCAAGTGGGGACTCAAGGGCATCTGTCAGAAGGCTTAAATTTACAAGCCAGGACCCGGAAGATGAAGACATAGTATCATCGGCTTATCTTAGGGTCAAACTCACCCGAAAAGAGAGCATACTATTGATGCTCTGATTGATGAAGGAGCAGATTTTAACATCTTGACCTATGAATCATGGACCCTACTAGGCCAACCAGAGCTCACACCGACTAGTGCAACTCTTAGCCCTTACGGGGGACAACCACAAGCACTAATAGGGAAGTGCAAAATCCTTGCGACAATTGAAACGGAAAGCTTGCCTATCCTATTTCATGTTCCTCCAAATAGTGCTAGCTATGGGAAAGAAACCCTCCTAGGAAGACCCTTCAAGAGGGCGACCAAGTGTGAGGCCGACTATGTAGCACAGAGGATACACCTGACACTACCAGGTGTGAGGATAGTCACAACCTTTAGCAAGGGTGACCTCATTAAACCTCAAGGGAAAGGCAAGGAAGGTGCTGACGTAATAGTCAAGCCTACTAATGAGAGCAAGGACTTGTTGGAAAAACTGATACAAGCACAGGTCGAACAACAAGAACCAGTGAGTGAGGCCAGGCTTGAAACAAGAAGGTCAAGAGATAATGCCAAGGACGGGCTTTGGACTTACAAATATCGTAGAAGACCCCAAAAGAAGCCCAAGCCTTATAGACGCAGGCATCGATGGAGGGTCAGCACAACGCCGCGATGGATATCCAAAGCGTTGCTATGTGCTCAAGGGTACTACGCAGGTAACCGATGGATTTGGGTACTAAAATCCTCTGCTAAACCGCCTCTATCAACTGAAGGCCAGAGTGCATCAAAAGCAATGAAGCACAGGGGGGAATCTAAGAGAAACTCTAGGTCTCGAGACAAGAAACTAGACATGATGGTTCAAAAGAAAGAGCCTCAGCCTAGCATGCTAAATAGACAGATGTCATATGTGGCCATTGAGCATGCACAAAAATCATTAGTGCCCAAAGAGCCTTTGATTTCCCAAGGGGAGAACAAGCACCATAGGCACAACATTGCTCAAGGCAAGGTTGATCGCTTAACAAAGAAAATGGCACAATCGCCTAATAGCCTCGAGCAAATTCTCCAGTCAGTGCCAAGCCCACGTAGGAGTCCCAAATCTCCTACATCCTCTTCACCTAAATGGACACGGGAAGCACGGCAGCAGCAGCCTCGTGCCGCTGCTCAACCTACACAAGTGAATGTGCAAAGGGCAACAAAAGGCATGACAATTTCTGATCTGCCCAAGGACTTGACACCGGAGTGTACCAATGGTAGCCAATCCACTAAACTAGCTGTTACTACTTTCAATCAGGGACCACAGCAGTCACAGCCCTTGGCTGTGACAATGCCCCTTGTGGAATGTGTCTTTAGTAGTTTACCTGTGGAGGAGGTGTTGCAACCAAATCCCTCGATAACTCCAGCACTTTCAAAGTGCCTAAAGCCTAGGCTTGAGGAGAAACCTCTCAAAGCTGTGGTTAGGGAGGTGGCGCATCGAACCACTCAACCTGGCAAGGCTATTCAGCAGGTCACGGCCATGTCCCATAAGGACACACTAGAAAAAGAGAATGCTGAGGCCCAACCAAGCACATCAACGGTTAACCCAGTCCAAGGTCCTGAGTCATTGAGAGATGCACCTTCACTGACCAAGAAAAAGAGGAGAAAACAACAAAGACAACAACAATCACAAGTGGTTGTGGACCCCAAGAGCGATGGAGAGCTGGGGAAAAAAGCATCAAGTCCATCCACCAATGAACCCATTGATGTCTCTCCTAATAGCGGTGAAACTTCAGTCACATCCGTGTGCTCTGAAAAATCAAAGCAGCCGTTGCCATCAACAGTTGCTTTCAACACTCAATCCACCGACAATGGAACTCACATCGACCAATCAAGAGTGGATACAACGTCATCACAACAGGGTGACAAATCTATACCAGTCACATCCGAGAAGAACCATGACAAAATAGCAGCAAAACCTCAGGAAAAACATGAGAACCCCAAGAGCATAAGAAATCCTAGTGTTGATTAATCTTGCTCATCTAGGCCTGAGCCCCCAGCCATGCTAAAGCCTAAGGAAACTCTTAGAACTTTGCATGAGATAGCAACCGAGCAAGCCCTCGTTGAACATAGAAGTGTCACAGAATGCTTAACTGAGTTGGATGCTAAGCTCAAAGTGGTCGCACGTGTCTACGTCCTTGCGGACATGGGCATAATCCCCAAGGAGTAGCTTGGAGATTACTTGCCCTTTCCTCTATCCTGGGAAGAGCAAGAACATCTTGACGAGCACTACGAGAGGCTCCTGCATCAACACATGCGACTCATCTCTGACGAGGAGGCTGATGAACTGAACTTAACCGTCACATTCAGTGAAGTGCTCTGCCAATCGAATCTCGTAGACATAGAGCAACTAAAGCGACTGACAGTAGGCCAGAGTCAATTCAAGTAGTGTTGGTGCGAAAGCCGCGTTGTAATGGCCGAACTAGGGGCTCAGATCATGACAGTCTCTGAGGAGTGATTGGCCAAATGGCGATCCCAAAGGGACCCAACCTATGTGGCACCAACTTCCCTTCAAGTGCTAACTGGCATTCGGGGTGCGAACTTAGCTGCAACTAGCCTAGAGAGCCCTTTGATTGATAAGGTTCTCACTGAGGAGGAGTTACACATTGCCAGTAGACTCAGACAAGGGTCCATGCTGCTCGATGTGGCAAAATATCTATCGGTAGTAACAAGCTGCCACGAGTGCTGGATGCGTGTGCCACGCTCCAGTACAACCCCGAGTTCTACAATTGGTTCTTGTCCTCGTGAAGTGACATGGATTCATAAATATGTATATAAATAAACAATGATATTTGTGTCACCCTGTATAGATACTATCAACATACACAAGCAATGATAGTCAAGCGCAGGGAGAAAAGTTGGGTTTGACAGGCTAAGCTCCTTAGGTCCTCCTCTCATCACACTTTTAAAAGTCGTGTGACCATTCCCACCTCCAAGTGAAGGGCATGCAACCCTCATTACCGCCATAGGAAGCCTTGACCAACGACTCCGATGGTGAAGATGGGGTACCGTCCCTTTCTATACACCTTTCCCCCTTTCTGGTCTATCCTTCTGAGGAGGAGCCCTGCCTAAATCCATGACCGCCAGCTGATGTAACTTGGCGTAAACCAAGATCTGCTAATGGCAGGAGGCTAAATATACATCATGGGGGCCATCCCTCTGCAACAAGCACTGCATGCCCTACCCCTCCCCTTCTCGTCCTATGTGCTTGATAATCTGCATTATAACCCCTTACATATGAATTGCCTTATCATGTGACAAATCCTAATCCTTGATTCGCATCTTACAACCCCCCCGCAAGGAAAATATGGAGAACCAAGGGCAGCTGGCTTGCAAAGACGCTCTTTGCTGACGACGGGAACATGCAGCACATGCCCCTCCGCCGGTGCGCTACGTGCCCACCCTCAAGAGGTATGTGAAGAAGCGAGGCCCTAAGCGACACCATCCCGGACGAAGGCCGAAGAACCCCCGGGCCAAGAAATTCGAGACTCGAAGCAACGCGCAGCATGTGTCAACGCCAGTTGCACAGACCCCCAATGCACGATCAGGCACCAGGTGCTCACGAAGTGACAAGGCGGCCAGGGATAGGGCAGAATTTAATGAATTGTTTAAAGACATTCTGGAAACGGTAGCGGCCCAGGACTACACCATTCATGTCCCGGCTGACATGTTCCCTGCCCAACCACACGGGAGCTCCGCACCAGCAAAGCCCCAATCACCTGACCACCCAGACTCGTCCCGCCTCGTACAAATAGAGTAGCCCCATGTTATATGAAAGGCTTATCAAATGCTACCTGGCCATGACTTTTTATCTTTAAATGGTTAGGTGTTGACATGTTCCCCAATTGTACAAACTTTTCATATCTGCGTTTAATATGTTTCACGTCATTAGCAAAAGAAAAATTTAATTAACGCAGGTGATATATATCTAAGTCAACACCATGGAATTCAGATAAGTGATGTCTCCTTGCGTTGCACTGGTTTATAATAGTTGCGGTATATATCATGCATGTACTCTCATGAAGTGACAAGTGGATGCAGGATGATACAGGTCTTTGTGTGAAAGTGTTCAATGCCCGATCACCGCACGACCACCAACCCCACAAAGAACCATTATGGAGGAAGTGACAGGAATACCAAGAAACAAAAGTCATGACGGAAACGCCACTGGATGAGAACCCAATGACACCTCTGCAGAAAAAGCACATATGGCACCTGAGCATGGCCAAAGCATAATCATCGATTACCTCCTCCTTCTTGGCTAAACTCTATGTTCGGCAAGAGCCACGCTTTCAACAAGGGCAAACATCTCTTCATCATCCAGGATGCAATTCGCAAGATGCTCTGCCCTTGTCCATGCACAGCTCACTCCAAGTGCTACCTCAATTGTTTGATGTCTCACATGTTACGAAGAGGTTTGAAAAATCTCAAGTGTATCTCTTCATCTCAACAACAATTCCTCTAGCATCAAGGCTGGTGACACAATCATCTCTGTAATATCAATTCTTCATAGCCTTTGGATCCCAACATTTCTCAATCCAAATGAAAGGCTAACAACCTCAATGTATGGCATTGATTGTATTCATTTTTTTCCACCAAAAAAAAAAGAAAGAAAGGAAAAAAAAATGAAAAAAAGAAAAAAAAGAAAAAAAAAGCACACACGATCACAGCACTGCACCTAGGGGTCCTCAAATTAGGTACATCTAGTGACCTTGGTCGGCTAGCTCCGTCCCTAATCCCCTAGCCCTTTGTACATCCCCCACAATTGTTCAGGGCACATTAAGGACAAGACATACCTAGGGAGCTCGCCTCGCCTATGGTTAGACCTGTCACCCTGAATCACTTGCACAATTCTTTTGCACTCATCTCAATGCCATTACAATCAACAGTGGTAAGCAAGGCATGAACAACAATGGAAAAGTACACCATACTTTTCAAGCACTACAAGTAGCCACTAGCTACCAGAGGCTAAGACATCAAAGAGCTCAATTATGCTACATTGTCGTGACCAGACCATAATGATGTCTCAAGCAATCTTCAAGTGTACTCCCCGTCTTCATCGACAAATTTTTCCATCAACTTAGCCCCTTGCTTCACTGCCCATTGCTATACCAGGAACCAGACCGACAGTCTTCTAACTAAGTAATACCTAAATATGCACGTGTACTCACTTAATATTCACACTATAACCTATACACGGTTTGGATCCTCAAGTGCAGGACAATGCTCCAGGCTTGCTTAGAGTTCAACCTGTCTCCCAAACTAATCCAAATATGTCTTGTGCATGATAAGAAGACTGGCACTACCCCTTAGGGAGAGACCACATGAGAGGTTTTCCAATTGCAGGTATTAACGACTCCAATGAAAGCGCCGTCACCTCTACATCAACACTCAACTCTAAACTCTTGTCCTTTACTTCATCATGCAAGACCACCAGAAAATCATCACGAGGAGAATCCACTATGAGCATCCCAAGAACACAACACCTGTGCCAGCTATGAGTAACCATTCCCAACAAAGAGTAGCCCTATCGCCACCTACAACAATCATATCACCAGCCAATCAGAATAGCAAAGTGCCACCAACGACCTTCATCTGCACCAACATCAGAACTCCTCCAAGGCAAGCCACAATAGTCTCTTCCCCCTACGTCTTTGGTGCAAGCTCTACATGCTACCTACGACGGTGAGTGCCATGGGACTAGCACTTGTCTAGGAGGGGGGTAATGTTAACCCCAACACGAAGAAAGCAAAGCAAAAGGAAATAAAAAAGACGCATGGCAAAGGCAGAAAAAAGGTAGCCCGATTGAAGAAAGAATAGGAGAAAAGGCCAAAAGCGAAAGGGCAACCTTAAAAGTCCAAGGCAAATGCAAAAGGGGAAAGGTGCATTTTAAAATAAAATGGCGCACCCTGAAATCTTGTTTCTCACCCGTGCAATTTGTAAATGTAGACGGGCAGTGGAAAGGAAGCTAGGAAGATAGAAGGACAATGGGAAAAAGGGCCTAGGCTATGGCCGGCCATGTAAAAAAGGGAAAAAGGGGATGACCGCCCAAAAGGGATTTAGGGTTTTGTATATAAAGTTGAAAGTGAATGAGAAGCTCATTCTTGTGTGTGGCCAAAAGTGGCTCTCCTCTTCTTCTTCTTCTCCTTCTTCTTTCTTGCTTGAGCTTATGCTTGAGAGAGAGAGTGTGAGAGTGTGAGTGAGTGAGTGTGTGAGGGTGAGGGACCGAGGAGGAGAAGCTCTCCTCTCTTCTTCTCTTCTCTTCTCTTCTCTTGTCTTGCTCGCAGCAATGGAGCTTGGAGCGTGGAGCTTGAGGATGGAGCTTGCTTGAAGCTTGCACTTGGATCGTGGAGCTACCGGAGTGCGCGGGAGAGGAGGTAACTCAAACGGCATGGAGGTAAGCTCACTACACCCGTAGATATGGATGGCGCGTCGGCTATGTGAGAGGTAGCCATTAGTGCTCGGCTTGGAATGCTTGAAACAATAAGCGGTCCGAGGGTCTTGGCGGTTGAGCGAAAGCTCCCACATGGGTAAAATGAACTCAAACAGTGCACCCTTGTCAGCCTGTGTCTGGGTGCACGTAGAACACTTGTGTAGGGCCTGGAGGCATTGGGATTTATGGCTAGAGCCCCCACTGGAAAGGAAGCGTCCTCCTACGCCAAGTAGTTTCCACGAAGAGACCTCTTGCGGCGGATTTGGTCCACATTCCTGACATGGATTCACAACTCCCTAGTTAGGGTTTGGCGGTTCATGGGGGGAGTAGCTAGCGCCATCCTTCCTTAATTATCCCTTTAGGAATTCAACCACAGCTGAAGCATCCATCTTTAAAAAAATTACTAGGGAAAATATCCCTTTTTGTTTCCATGGTAATCAGTCATCTCAGACTCGGCCATGCAATCATCAATCACACCCCACTTGGATTAACATCCAAAGCCACATTAACAAATAGTTGAATGCACAACCTCTTGCTTCAAGGCATCGCAATCCCATTTCATGCACAATCAGAATTTAACTTGGATATATCAAAACACTTTTACAACCTTTCAAACAACCAAGCATAACTTGGGTTAACAATCCATCTTTAACAAGATCGGCCTTCGCTAAAACCATTTCAACAGTTCCAAGCAACATGCTTAGCATAAATCAACTATCATAAAGTCTGCTCTCCCCCTTGGGCTAGGGCTTTGCAAGGACAATTTAACATATTCCTTCTAGATCCTTTAAATGATCTAAGTGATTTCATCTTAACCTTCATTAATCCTGGATACCTATTTAGGGTAGAAGATCAACCCAATTCCTATAGTAGCTATCTAATATCACAGGTCACCAAGTGCTAACCCATATTGCTAGCACATCACCAAGAGTACATTAACAAGATTCCAACCTAATTAGCCATAGGTTATCCAATCTTCATCTATCGTCCTAGAGTTCAGATAAGGATCTCTAAATAGAATGTCTCTTAGAACTACTATTCTATCAATGTTTATTGTGCAATCCCATTGAGTGTACAAGTTAACATATATCGACATGTGCATGATCTAACTGTTACTATAATGTACTCTATCATCCTTGCGCATGAAAAACTAGTTTGTAGTCTTAGCATGCTATTGCATTTTTTTGATAAGGGAGTATTTTTATCTCTTTTGATGCGAGGCTCCAATCGTTTTCATGAAAATAATGCAAGATTCTAGCTCTTCCTAAATGCAAGCTAGGGTAATCCATTCAATGTATAATACAAAAATATCTTCCATTATTAACCAGTCAAATGTTCTTCATGCAAGTGTTTGTGTCAGGCATTTCGGCATTTTATAATGCATTTTCCTTAATCACTTTTACCTATCCTTTCATTGACCATAAGCATGAAATATCTTATGATTATTACAACTATCGTAACTAGATTCATGCCTAGGTTCTTTACCTATCAAACCATGCAATATGAATTTTATTATGATCCCCTATCCTCATGAGATAAGCAAGACTTCGAAGCAGTACCTGATTGTGGGGAGAAACTTTAGTGATTACCCTTGGCAGTGTGTTTGCATGGGTGGTGGCATCTTGACCCAATCTCCATTCATGGTTGCGGGATTCCCATTTGCTTGGGAAGATCTCCACTTCGGGGCCATCCTCAATTATGAGACTCTCTCTCTCTTCTTCTCTCTTCTCTCCCTTGTTTTCTACCTAGCGTCATTCCTAATTCCCACCTTCTCTCTTTCTTACTAATCATCATCTTTTCCTCTAACTTCTCCCTTTCTTCTCTTCTTCTCTTCTTCCTCTCCTTCTCTCTCTCTCTTCCTCTTCTTCTTCTTCTTCTTCTCCTCTCCTTCTTCTTCCTCCTCTTCTTCTTCTCCTTCTTCTCTTCTTCTCTTCTTCCTCTCCTTCTCTCTCTCTCTTCCTCTTCTTTCTTCTTCTCCTCTCTCTCCCTCTTCTTCTCTTCTTCCTCTTCTTCTCTCTCTCTCTTCCTCTTCTTCTTCTTTTCTCTTTTTCTCCTACTCTCTCTCTCTCTCCTTCTCTTCTCCTCCTCTTATTACCTCTCCTTCTTCTTATTCTTCTACTACTTCTCTCTTCTCTCCTTCTACCCCTTCTTCTTCTTCTTCTACTTATCTCTCTCCTTCCCTCTCTCTCCCTCTTTCTCTCCTTCTCTCCTTCTCTTTTTCCCTCCCTCTCCCTCCTTCCTCTTCTCTCCTTCTCCTTCTCTCCCTCTTCTTCTCTCCTTCTCTTCTCTCTCCCTCTCCTTCTTCTTCTCTCCTTCTCCTTCTCTCCCTTCCTCCTCTTCTTCTTCTTCTACTCCTTCTCCTTCTCTCTTCTCTCTCTCCTTCTCTTCTTCTCCCTCTCCTTCTCTTCCTCTTCTTCTCTTCTTCCTCTCCTTCTCTCTCCTTCTTCTTCTTCTTCTTCTTCTTCTTCTTCTTCTTCTTCTTCTCATTCTCTCTCTCTTCTCTCTCTCTCTCTCCTTCTCTTCTCCTCCTCTTACTACCTCTCCTTCTCTGCTCACGGGAAAGGCGGGGCCATACTACTGGGCCGCTGGGCAAATTGATGAGGCAGGGGGTGGCGTCTGCTCACGACGGCGAGGACGGTGTGTTGCTGCAAGCAGTGAGGGAGAGTCACATTGAGTGATGCTTGGATGATGAGCTAGTTGTTATGCTTCTTACATCCTTTGTTGGCTTGAGGTAGAAGAATTCATGAATAGATATTAGAATTCTTAGTAGGAGTGCCACATTGAGTAATGCTTGGATGATGAGCTAGTTGTTATGCTTCTTACATAGTTATTGTAGCCATGAGAGATTGAAAAATATTAGAAGAACTTATGTGAATGGTTGAGGGAGACAAGTCTAACCATAGGCATGCTAAGGTCCTTATGTGTGTCCTATCCTTGATGTGTCTTGAGATTATGTGGGGGAATAAGACAATATAATACAAAAGAACTTTTCAATCTCAATGGAGCCCCGAGAAGAACACCAAGGAAAAGGGAATTCTCTTGCAAGAAAATCTATCTTGTAACATCAACAAGCTTGTTTATCATGTTTCATATGATCACAGTGAAGAAAAGAACACCAGGCACAACAAATCTTCATGCAGCATCATGTAGATCTCCCACGGTTTTTAATAGAATCAACCATATTCTTCAACATCTTCATAAAATCCATCAATGTCACAAAGAAAGCAAAGAAATACACCATCTTTGAATGGAAATACATCACATAGTATTCATCTTCAATATCTTCATAGTCTTCTCTCTCAATCTCTCATATACAATCACTCTGTTTTAGTAGAATTGGCTATCTCTGACTCTCTCTCACTCACTCCATCAATAATACATCATATCCTCACTACAATCTCTCAAAATTTACTCTCAATAATCACTCTTAGGTCGTGGATACCCCTCCCAAGAGGTATGTCTGATATGAAAGGTCACCAGAGCCACTACAGTGTCTCTTCACAGCTCACTACTGTCACCTCACTCTAGTCTTCTCTTGAGTCTTCAGCAGCTACTTCTTCCACTTCTTTCAGCTCTTTTGCACTTGTATTCACCTCTTTCCAAGGCTAGAAAACTTTCCCAAAATCACACATACATTCCACAGAACACTTACAGAACAATCTACAGAACAGTACCAGAACAGAGCAGAAGCAGAACAGAAGCAGAAGCTCTACAGAAGACCTACAGAACGTTACAGAAGGTCATCAAAACTTCATAACTCACTCTCAAACCATTCCAAACTCTCACAAAACATTCAATAAGCTTTCACAATATCTCATTCTTCATCAATCAATACTCCATCCCTCCTTACAGAAGACAATCAGATAAAAAACAGACCAAAACAGAACAAAACAGAAGGTATACAGAACCATTCAGAACCTATCAGAACATCACAAAACCATCAACAAACATCATGATCTTCCAAAACACAATCAATATCATCCAAAACACTCTCAAACCACTTCCTAATCAATCAATCTTCTCATAAAATCAATCATTCAGCTCTCAAAAACAACAAAAATCAGCCAAAAAACAAGTCATTTTAACACTCAACATATCCCCACACTTAATAAGGAAGCGTCCTCGCGACCCAGGAAAAAGGTAATACAAGTTCATTTCAAAGCTTCACTTTTGATCTTCAATATCTTCATACAAAGAATCCATCCACCACGACCCCAACTCATAACCTGTTTCTGATATAAAAAAATACAAAGAAAGGAAAACTCTTTTATACATTAACACTTCTTATCAAACTAAAAATCACAAATTTGTAAAGGATATAAGAGTTTGCTTCTTCTTCTTCTGCATCAGCTTCAACTCTCCAACCACGACCCCATCTCGACAAATCTCCAAAACATAGCTCGTACACAAGATCCAATAGGAAACCACCACGTTCGTTTGACATAAATGAACTCACAACACAAACACTAATACACAACACAACCATCTGAATGACTTCTTCAAAAAGAAGAGTTTGGCATTAAAAAGCTTGCACCATACATTGGAAAGGCATCAATGAAGATGATCCCTCTTAAAAGATTGATGTTGTCTAAATCGATCCATAGATAAGGATTCATCTACAAAGTTTTTAGGAGGATTTTGAAAAAATTGGAGACAACACATCCTTTCCAATAGGACTAGGTATCTGCTAGGCAAACAAAGGGCATGAAAATACAGTATCTCCAGCTGTTGGGAATCAATGCTAACATTGACATTCATGCACAACTTGGGGATAGGCTTTGAATCAGTATGGGAGTGCCTATGCATATACGCCAGGTACCAAGCAAAGTGAGCAGTTAATCTCACTGAGGGATCTGCAGACTGTGAATATTGTTGGGCAAAATGAACATAGTTTTGATAAGCTTGACTTGAAACTGTCCATTCCCCTGGAATTATTGGCCAATTAATCTGCGGTCCTGTAAGGCAATCATCCGAACTCCATCCCCTTCTTCTGGAAATCTGAGTATCAAAACCGGCACAGTCACTAACCAACTGAGGTGGTTGAGATATGGAAGTACTAGGAGAGGGTAATGGAATAAGGGAAAGTGGATGTAGGGAAGGATAGGAAAAATCATAAAAGGAAGAAAAGGTTAAAGAAGGAATGGCAGAAATTTGTAAGGAATCACTAAGGAAAGGTGTTAATTGATAAATAGGAAATGTAGAGGGTACATTAATGAGGGGTGAAGGACAGGGTGGAGAAGGGGAAAATACCCTATCCTCAATAAAGGAACAGTAAGTGAAAATAGGAATTTGAGGGGAAGATGAAGGTTGGAAAAGAAGTGGTAAAATTACTGTGGAATTTGTTTGACAAAGGGAGAAATATATAGCATAGCGGTGAGCCAATTGTTGGTAATAAAGGAGGGTAGGAACAGAAGGTCCTAAAAGAGATCGTCTCTGATAGGCATCAAAGAAAGTAGCATCAAATGGATTATGTTTGGAAAGATAGGTTAAGAGATCCATCCTCAGTTGGTTAGTACTCTGTACAAAGGTAGGAGCTGTGTTTTGTCTTTGATTTAGGACCACTGACTCAATCATGGGATGCCACGAATTATCCTGACAACCAGCCACTTTGGAGGAATAATTCTGGAACATATCAGCTATGCGCAACTCCAAATGATTGACATAGAGAACAGCCTGTAAGACCACATCCCCCACATACCATGCCATATCTACCTCATCTGGAATTAACAAATCTCCTCGGAGATACATGTATGACATCAGCATGGTGTCTGGCGTGACAGAATCTTCAAAGAGCATTCTGACTACCTCTGTCAACAACTCAGCAGACCAAGCCCCACTCCAGCCATCCTCTGGAAAAGGTAAATCCATCGTGGAAAGCTTCATATAGAAGACCAGCTTCTGTAAGTGGTAGTGGACAAAGAAAGAATGGTCTGGTAGGACATAGTCCTGAAATTGTTCAAAAGTAGACCATAACAAGTCCATTCTGGACTGCAATCTTTCCACTTTGTCTTGGAATAGAGGGCACAAAGTAGCCTGTCTCTGTAAGGCAGCCAAGTCCTGCTGTGAAAGAGAAGGAATTAATGGAACAGGAGGGCTTGGAGGAACAGAGCGGGACTTTGCAAGCTGATCTTGCAACTGCTGGATTTGGGAGGCTTGGTTGGCCACTGTGTCATTAGCCATCTGTAAAGCTGAAAGCTTGTCATCTAATTGAACTTGGAATTCTTTCGCTTCGGTGGACATCCGCTCCTTCTCTGCTGAAAGGCTAGTAACCTGTGACTGAGCCTCGAATAACTGGGTTTTTAATGAAGAAATCTCATCACGTTGGGTGGCAACCAGTTGGGTTTGCTGTTCCATTTGCTTGAATAGATCTGCTAGGGTATCCTTAGTAGATGCTAATTCAGAGGTTGCCTTATCCAACTGGTCTTTGGACTGCATGAGCTCCTCATAGAAAGATGCGTACAGCTGTTGAACACAGGCTGTCACTGACAACTCAATGGAACTTTGAATATCCTTGCAGAGGAAAGGAATGGCATCTCCTGAAACGAGACTGTTCAGGGAAGGAACTGAGATCTCCAAGGATCCTTCTCTATGTGCCCTGAATAGGTTATTGCAAGTGAGAAACCCAGGGAGGTCACTACCAGAAGTAGCAGGGATAGGCACTGAGGGAAGTACAGCAGGGGCTTTATCCGCTACCCTCTTCAAGCATTTGCGCTGTATGACCAGGGGAGGCGGAGAATCATCATCCTCTATGTCAATAGGTGCTGACTCTTCTGAAGGTGGAGGAGGAGGTACTAGATCTGATGGAGGAGGTGGAGGCACAGTCTTCTGTAAACCTGAATAGGTCAAGAAGGCTGACAAATAGGATCCATAGGTAACATTGGTAACATTACCCCTCGTGACTTTAACAAAATGCTGATCCATCTTAGTAAGGAGGTATGTGCTCCAATCAATGGCAACTCCTTTTAGCACCATCCTGGAAGCTGTGAAAAGCTCTTTGGACAAATAGTGGGATGGCGTTTTGGCAGGCATAAACCTGTCCTGAAGGAACTGGCACATGGTCTTCCAGACGGGATCAGTAATCATAGAAAACGAAACTCCTGAAGAGTTGATCACTTTCTTAACATCAAGGACCTCCCTTGTCTGCTTCTGCAATAGTTTGAGAATCTCTTCATTAGAGAAGAGCTGTCGAGTGGTCACAAAAGGTTCTCCTTTGGAGGGTAAAGACAGAGCCTTTCCTAAGCCTCGAGACGTCAATGTCATAGACATGCCTTGGACTACTCCTGTCTTCTTGCTGTAAGAGGCCAGGAACTCATCGCAGACGGACGGATCCTCTGGAAGTAATGGAAAAGGAGTGGCCACAAAAGCAGCAAGTCCTGCCTTCGTGAGGGGCTCAAAAGTAAGTAGGGACGAGTAATCCCTACTAACTAGTGGGACGTATTGGATAGGGGGAGGAGCATGAGAAGGCGCCATTCAGATGGTTACACACACACCACAAACACAGACAATCAAGGTGAATGCCTGCAAACCAACAGACAAAAAACGAAGGATAAGAGAATTACCAATCAAACGTGACCCGACCTACTAACCCCAGGCAAACCACATCCTAGAAAAAATTTGACATGACCTCGAGACAAATGCGACCGAAAGCTTCATGCGATGCATCAAACAAACACCCTGAACCCCGTATCAGGCAATAAAATAAAAAACTACATACCGTACCCGTAACCGTAACAAAGGCATGAAACCAAAACCATACCATATCCAACACATATCAATACGACATCTATGATAAACCAAGACTGGACCATAGAAAATAACGCTAATGACTGCGCATACCCATCCCACGAAACGCTTCATTAAAAAAGGGATTAAGTGTAGTGAGGGGGAATTAATTTAATGAAGGATTGATTTTAATCAATTATTAAAAATGGGTGAAGTTTTATTAGGTGATAAACCTTAATAAGAAAACGGCGGTTCCTTCTTACAAATTTAAGTACCAATTATTAGGTTAAACGGGTGCAGTTACACGAGTCCCGGACTTCGATTCCCGACTGGGTCTCTAAATGCAATTCATTGATTATAATTTAAGGTGATGTGGAGCGCTTTTTTGCCAGCGCGTGCTCATGTGACGGCTGGTTAATTTTAATTAAAAAGTAAAGTGCCTCTTTAGCGCACGTAGCGCGTGCTAAGTGAATGGCTGGTTTATTTTAGTTTAAAAAAATGTGTATTTAGCGCGAATGCGCGTGCCATGGTGGGTGAATTAAAGAATTGATTTTAACAATTAATTGTGATTAAGGGGGAAAAATAAATAAATAAATAACATCAAATAAATACCTGGAAGGGTGTGTATGAAATGCAGGAATGCGCACGGAAGAGTCCCAGGAGAGGAAAAGCAAAAAGCACTGATGAAACAACAAATAACACCTTAGCAGATGTATTAAGTTGATTGATGTTGGGTTTTTTATTTTTATTTATTTTATTTTTTTAGTTTTTTAGTTGTGATTTTTTTATGGGGAAATAAATGGAAAATGAGTAAGGGAGGTGAGGGAAATGTTTTAGAAGGTTTTTAGAAATTTTTTACAATTTTTTACAATTTGTTAAATGATTTTTCCTATTTTTTTTTTTGGCAATTTATGGGTAATGTTAGGAAATATGGATTTTTCTAAAATTATAGGAAAGGCAATTCCTAGCAGACAAAGGTCCAAAAATTAACAAAAGACAGAAGGAATTTGTAGAAATTTTTTTGAAATTTTTTTATGAAAAAATGAATGTTGTGATTAAGTAAGTCACATTGGTCACATAAATCACATAAGTCACAAGTCACTTAAGTCCCTTAAGTCACGTAATTTACTTAAGTTACTTAAGTTAGGTTAGTCATGTTAGTCAGGGAAATCAACCTAGGTTAGTTCTAACTAAGTCAGGTAAGTTAGTATTAACTAAGTCAGTTAGAATTAACTAGGGGAGTTAGGATTGAACTAGGTTAGTTACTAACTAGGTTAGTTGTAACTACCTGGGAGGGAGGTAGTGGAGGAGGTGGAGGTGGGAGGTAAGGGGGGTTTGAAAAGCAGGGAAGGCGGGAGGCGGACGTGGCAGGTGGGGCAGCGCCGCACGAAGAAGGCGGCGGGGGCAACGGCCAGAAGCGGGACGGGGCGCTACAGCGGGCCTGGAGGCTGGTGACGTCCGGGAGGGCGCTGCGTCGGGCAGATGGAGGCGCGCATGGCGAAGTTCGGGCGGGGGCGCTGGGCTAGCAGAGTCGGAGGAGGACGCGTAGCCAGGGCGCGGCCGACGTCATCGTCGGCGGCGGTGACGACGGAGCCTCCCTGCGGGAAGACCTCAACGGGCGCCGGCGCTACGTCATGGAGTGGGTGGGCCGCGCGAGCGGCGACGAGCGCCACGTATTGGGCGCCGGATGCTGTGGCGGAGGCGAAGCCCACTCAAAAGTGGCGTTCGGCGTTAGACTGCTGGAGCCGAGGACGGGCCGGTCGGCGGGCGCCCTGGATTTTGGGGCTTTGTGGGCCGTATCCTGGCGGCGGGCGGAGGAAAGGGTGAGCGCGGCGAACAGGAAGGAGGAAGAAGGGGTGAGCTGGGGGGTGGCGTCCTTGCAGCGAGGCCAGCGGGGCTGGGGGTCTGGGGCGGGCGCTGCAGGACTACCAGGAGGCGGACGAGGGGAAGAGGGAGAGGAAGGAGGGGAAGGAGAGGGGAGGAGAGAAGGAGGAGAGAAAGAGAAGAAGAGGAGGAGAGGGAAAAAGAAATGGCGGGGAGAAGGAGGTAAGGAGGTACGGAGAAGGGGCACGCAGAAAATGGGAAGAGAGAGAGAGGGGGGCAGTTAGGATGGGAAGGGGTCGGGGAGAGAGAAGGGAAGGGTGGAAGGATAGGGATGGGTGTGAGGGCGGGTGGAAAGGGTGGGAGGGCCATGGGAGGGGGGTGTCATAGGGGAATGGGCAGGGGCCCATAGGATGAGGGTGCCCGAAGGGTGGGGCACCCAAAGGGGGGGGTAGGGGTTAATGGGCAGGGGCCCATGCAAGGGGCGTATCCCCTCGTCCCGCGCGTGTGCGCGGGCGAGGGTAAAAAAAAATTTGCCGTGACAGGATTGAAACGACGCTGGGATGACGGTACGGGTTACGCGGACACGACCGGGGCGCGTGGAGACGCGTTAAATCGAAAACGGGAGCGTTCACGCGCAAAACGAGCGCAAGAAAAAACAGAAAAAATAAAGAAAAAATGAACAACTCCTTATCCGGATGTCAAAACGAAATACCATAAAAATGAAAAGTGGGCAGAACGACAGGAGGGAAACAGGAAAAATACTGGACGGGGGTTCCGGGAGGGATAAAGGGCAGTCACGTGCAAAAAACACAAAAAATGAACCAAAAACGCAATTTAAAAATTAATATCGAAAGATCCGTGCATCGGAATGAGGTGCGGAAAAAAAGGAAAACTGGGCAAAAAGATGTGCCCGACAATCCTATCCTGTCAAAACATAATTCCGACTAAGATAAGACGCGTTCACATGGGGAAAACCCAAAAAACAAACCCGAAAATGGGATCGGAAATTAATATCGGACGAACCGTTTACCGGAATGACATGCAATAAGAAGGAAAAATGTCCGCAGGAAGGAGTGGCACAGGGTGATCACGTTAAAACGTCGTTCCGGCGGAAATAGGAGGGGTTCACATGTGAAAAACTCCAAAAATACTCCCGAAAACTCATTTAAAATTTAATAAGTAAAAATCCGAACGGCGAAAAAGGGTGGAGGAAAAGGGGAAAAGGTAAGGGAAGGCACAGTGGACACGGCTGTCAAATCAAATTGGAATTCCGATGCCAATAGGGCAAGTTCACATAGAAAAATGTCAAAAATACGCACGAAAAAGGCTTAAAAACCCGGAAAATTAATAACGGACAAACCGTGTATCAGAATGATGTGGAATAAAAAGGAAAAATGTCAGGGGAAAAGCGTTGGTCAGGGCTATGATGTCAGATCATGGTTTCGAAGCAAGAAAAGGGCGTTCACATGGAAAACCGTCTAAATTGCGTAAAATGCTTCAAAAATTAATAACTCAAAAACCGTGCACCGGAACAGGGGTAGGTAAAAAGGAAAAATGGTCCGTTCAAAGAGAGGAACAGGGCTATAAGGTTGGATTTGGATTTAAGTGAACGTAGGGTGCATTCACATGGAAAAACCTCAAAATCAGGGAATGAAGGAAAACTGCAAGGAAACAGCCCCAAGGGTGAGTGAAACATAACCGGGCGGTTGGGAAGGGACCCCAAGAGGGTAAAAGCAAGGCAAGGCATTCATGCATGAGCAAGATAAGGCATATGCAGATGAGGATGCAATGTAGACGCGCAGGGACGCGTCCCCACACTTAAGACCTTAACGGATAGGGTTAACTGAACAACAGGGACCTAGGACCATGCCACAGACCATCCACTAACTTCCCCACACTTAAAACATGACCATGACTAAGAAACAAAAGTTTGTAGGGTTAGAAAAACTTGGCCCGTTTCGTCAAGAATCAAGGTTGAGTATCGATGGCACGTCCAATGTTGTTGTCGGCGCTGGAGGGACCAAAGCATCTTTACAGCGCGCACGTCCGTCATGGCAGGGACCACGCGGCAGCACCCAGGGAGGTAGCTGATGGAAGGAATCGCAGGAAATTCCTTGTCGATGATGAGGGATATTGCACTCAACTCACAGTCACTCAATTGAAATGAAGGAACAGTCACTCGCCCCATGACTAATATCACTCGAGAAAGAATGATTAAAACCCATATCTCATACCCGGGTGAGGAATCAACAAGGGGGAATGGTGTAGAAAGGAGTATGCCAGGGTGCACAGTTGATGGTGCATTAGTGCGTCCAACCCGTCTGGCATAGGTGCAAGGAGGAAGGCAAGGGAGCCTTACAGTGTAGTGTACAGAACAGGGTGATGTGTCTTGTGTTGATGGTAAAGACCCATCCCGTGGGTGCATAGGGAAACAGAAACATACCTGACTCCAAGTGTCGTAACGTCCCTCAATCTCACCTCTCGGTAAATGATTGAAGAAGCTCCTGTCACACTCAGCCCACCCTCTGTCTCACTCTCTGTTGATAGATACAGGAGGGCAGCCTTTTCCTGAAACCCATTGATGTAATCCTCATAATCACTTGTACAAAGGGTGTATGCCTTGTGCGCATTTGATGGTGCAACTGTGCATCCCGCCCTTTGTCGGCATACGGTGCGAGAAGGAAGGCCAGGGAGCCTTATGGTGCAGTGCACAGAAACAAATTGTGCTTTGTGCTTTGAGAGGCCCATCCCGTGAGTGCAACACTTCATTCACACTTCTCACCTCTCATTCAATTTGAAGGGGAAAGACTGGTCTCTCGCCCCACCCTCTGTCTCACTCTCTGTTGATAGATACAGGAGGGCAACCATACTCACTTCCCCATCCGGTTAGGATGAAAGCTCACATCACTCAAGGGGTTGTCGAGGAAGATCGCGTCATCAGTTGTTGAAGAGGCGTACCCAGGGAGGTAGCCATCAAATCGAATATTGTGGTGAATAGGAACATGTCGTCTGCTAGAGGACAGTTAGTCACTTTGCAGAAAGACCCATGACACAGCGTACCAAGGGAGGCAGCTTTGGAATTGGATCCGAGGGATATCAATCAATGAATCCACTTTCTGGACTGCTGGGTGTTACCACCTTTTCCACAGCCAGCTTCTCGCCCAAGGGTGTTTATCACCTTTTCTTGGAACGAGGCCTGCTATGACAGGGAACGGCTTCCTTTTCTCTCATAACAGATTTGTTTTGTTTTGTTTTTTTTTTTCCTTTTCTCTTCTTTGTTTTTTTTTTTTTTTTTTTCTCTATTCCCGAGGGTGTTTCCACCTTTTCTCGAAGAATAGGTCGTCTTGACAGGGACCTAAGTCCTTTTCTCCCATGACCGATATGTTTTGTTTTTCTCTCTTTTTTTTTTCTTCAAATTGAACAAGGGAATGGTGGAAAAACCATGTGTCAGAACCAACCTCTCCACTGATGCTGGTGGAAAATAGCGGATAAGAGATCAAGGCTGGAAGGGGGTTTTGAGGGGACAGAGGGTTGCGTCCACTTTATCAGGAGTGTTTGAAGAACGGCTAACAGAAGTGTCAACATAAGAAGTACAGTGCCGCGCCAACGAGGGAAAAGATCAAGTGACCGTAATTGTCAAGATCCCCAAGGAGGAAAGTACTTCTTCAGGCGATATCCATTGATCAGAAAGGGATCATCAGAGGCATCAACAGTCTGTATTTGGACAGAGCCATTAGGGTTGACTGCAAGTACCTTATAGGGGCCCATCCACCGCTGTTGGAGCTTGCCAGGAAACTTGCCAAAGCGTGAATCATAAGCTAGGACCAAATCACCTTCTTTGAACTCCTTATGCCTGATGAAACTGTCATGGTAAGCCTTACGTCGAGCTTGCGTGGCTTCCATGCACTGTAGAGCCATCCTACGAATTTCGTCCAAACATTCCAAGTGCAGGAGACGGCGTTGCAGTGAATCGTCATCCCCCAAACGCTCTTTGATCGCCACTCTCAAAGAGGGTAGTTCCAATTCAACAGGAAAAACTGCTTCTGTACCATACACCAACTGGAAAGGTGTCTGTCCCGTTGCTGCTTTATGGGAGGTTCTGTACGCCCAGAGGGCCTCTGTAAGTCGATCATCCCAATCACGACGATGTGCGGCAATTGTTCTTGTCAGAATCGAGCAAAGGATGCGATTGGTGACTTCGACTTGGCCGTTGGCTCTGGGGTAATAAGGAGTGGACTTGCGATGGCGGATCTTATACAATTCTGTCAACTCCTCCATGACTTTGTTAAGGAAATGAGTGCCTCTGTCACTTACCAGCTCTAAGGGACTGCCAAAACGGGTGATGATATTCTCGTACATGAACAGGGCCACGCTGTTACCATCGTCCCGCTTGAGAGCTTTAGCTTCACACCACTTTGTGACATAATCCGTACATACGAGGATGTATCTGTTCTGCTTCCTTCTGGTAGGAGGATCGATTGGACCTACGAAGTCAATGCCCCACTTCTCAAACGGCTTTAAAGGAAGGATAGGTTGCAATGGCATGGCACTTGTCTTCGTGGGTTTCCCCATTCTCTGACAAGCATCACATCTTTTACAGTAATCATAGGCATCTTTGTGGATGGTAGGCCACCAATATCCTGCTAGCAGAGCCTTCCTGGCTGTAGCTTCTCCTGCAAAGTGACCTCCACATGGCTCGTCGTGGCAAGCCTTCAAAACAATCCCAATCTCTTCTCCTGCAACACATCTTCTGAGTACTTCATCTTTGCCTTTCTTGTACAGTGCACCACCTAGCAGGGTGTATGGGGCTGATTCTAGCATGAGCTTCTTCCTTTCCCGACTAGAAATACCAGGAGGGTACTGTTGGGTTGCCAACAGATTGGCAATGTCTGCATACCAGGGAGTGACAGTTTCTACCAAGAATAGGGAAGCATCAGGGAGGTCTGGATCATCCTGCTCCTCGTCTGCAGTTTGTGGGATACGCGACAGATGATCAGCCAGGACATGGGAACGACCAGGCTTAGTAATCACCTCAAAGTCGAACTCCTGGAATAAAAGGAGCCATCTCATCATTCGTCCTTTCACATCTGCTTTGTTCATTAAGAAGGACAGGGCCTCATGATCCACATAAAATTTAAAGTGGGTAGATAGGAGGTAATGGCGAAACTTCTCCAGGGCAAACACCATGGCCAAGCACTCCAGCTCTGTCACTGTATAGTTCCGTTCCCTATCAGTGACTTTTCGGCTTGCATAATAGATCGGTTGATCCAACTTCGAGGAGCCCTTTTGGCAGAGGACAGCACCTAAGCCTTCAATTGATGCATCAGTGTGTACATGGAACTCTTTCGTCCAATCAGGAGGTTGCAGAATGGGTGCCTCTATCAGACACTGCTTCAGAGTGTGAAAGGCTTTGTCACATTCTTCTGTCCAAGTAAACTCTGCATCTTTCCTCAGAAGCTTGTGCAAGGAAGTTGCCTTTGTCGCAAAATGGGCTATGAACCTTCTGTAGTAACCCACATGGCCTAGGAATCCCCTCAACTGTTTGAGGTTGGTGGGTGCTGTCAGAGCTGCGATCTTTTCGATCTTTGCAGGGTCTGTTGATATCCCTTGTGCAGAGACAATGTGGCCCAACAGGACTCCAGAAGAGACCCCAAAGATGCATTTGTCGGGGTTGAGGGAAATCCCATACTCCCGGCATCGGTCAAAGCATTGTTCCAGGTGGTCCCAGTGTTCACTGATCAAACTATAGACACAGAAGTCATCCAAATATACCTCAATAAAGTCGTGCAGATGATTTTGAAATGCAGCCATCATGACGCGTTGGAAAGTAGCAGGGGCATTGCAGAGCCCAAATGGCATCACTCGGTAAGCGTAGGTCCCCCATTCTGTGGTGAAGGTTGTTTTGGACTGGTCTTCTTTTGCGATCTGGACTTGGTTGTATCCGCTAAATCCATCAAGAAGGGAATAAATCTCATGTCCTGCCACTGTGTCCAACAGTTGGTCTGTAAAAGGGATAGGAAAGTGATCCTTCTTCGTCTTGGAATTAAGCCTTCGGAAATCCACACATATTCGCAATTTTCCATTCTTCTTGGGTACAACCACGATGGGTGAAACCCATTCACTGTTTGCCACTGGATAAATGAACTCGGCTTCCAGAAGCTTCAGCAACTCCGCTTTCACCAATGTGGAATAATTCGGGTTCATTCGCCTCTGTCGTTGCCGTACTGGCTTGGCATCAGGATCCAAGTCAATATGATGCTGACATATTGTGGGATCAATCCCCTTTAGGTCTTTGTAAGACCATGCAAACACGTCTAAATTCTCTTTCAACAAGTTGTACAAGGTTGACAACTCCTCTTCTGGGAGACTGCTACCCACCTTCAAGTGGCGTTCAGTGCCTTCTGCATCCACAAAGGTTAACTGCCTTTCACCTTCTACTTCACGGATGAAGGTCCCGCGGACTGCTTCTGGGTAGAGATCCGACTCCTTCAAGGGAGTGGTATCCTCTTCGGATGTCCCACTAGAACTCACTTCTTCTTTTGGTGGAGACTTAGGTTGCTCCTTAAGACGTTGGAATGGGATAAGCGCCGTTTCGGGTTTGGTTTCAAAATTAATTACCTCGTGGCTTGACGACTCATCTTCTGATGATACATCTAGGAACGTCACATAACAGGGACCCTCTGATGCTTGTTGGGTTGGTGGGACTGGTGCTTGTTGGCACGGTGCATCATCATCATCTTTCTTTGGCAAAGATAGGTTAGGACGGCAGGAGCCACACTTGAAAGACGGCTTGTTCTTCTTCATCCATTTCTTATAAAGGTTTTGCATATGAGAAGATCCATTTACCAGACCAAATGGTACCATCGCCATTCTGTCCCATAGCATGAGCTCATCGGCTTCTGATGCTTCTGGAACTTCTTCCTCAAATGTATCCTCTTCAAGTGGGATAGACTCTTCCATTTCACTTGCATAATCCTCTTCGTCCATATCATATTCATCCTCTTCTGTCTCTGTCTCTGCTTCTGCTTCTGCTTCTGTTCCTGCTTCTGTCTCTGCTTCTGTAGGAGCTCTGTAACAGAAGAACAGATTCTCTGTTTCCTCTCCTGCCTCTGTCTCTGGCTCTGCTGTGGCCATATAACAGGGAGAGCAGTACATCCATGCCTCTATCTCACTATCAGAAGTGATTTCAGAAGGCATTCCTGGTTCAGGCAGGAAGTATTCACCCATTGATAATGGCTTTGCATCCTTTGGAAGTCGGCTTACAGTATCCACTGTTAAAGAATGTGCCACTGTTTTCGTAGGAAGGATTTGTTTGACAGCATCTTCGTCTGCTGATGTTCCATCTGTAGCCTCGTTAGGGGAATCAGAAGATAATTCCAAGGAGGTGGATCCATGTCCTTTTTGAGAACCATACAGTTTCAGCACCACTTTGTTGGGTCCTCTGCCCAAGGTCAAGGTTCCTTTGAACCAATCCGTCCTTGCTCGGGCTTCAAAAAGCCATGGTCTACCCAGTAACAGAGGATAGGATGTACCATAAGAGTTTGGCTTCACCACCAAATAGGTCAGCCAATAATCTTTTCCCGCCACTGTAGTCTTCACATATGGAAGAATGCCCAGAGGCTTGATTCTGCTCTGATCCGCCAGTCTGATGAGCCATTGGGTTGGTTGCACACCTTGTAAGCCTAGATCCTTCATTGTAACATCCGTCATAATGTTTACTGATGAACCACCATCAATCAGTGCATTTGAAATAAAGCAACCTTCTATCCATACGCCAGTCTCTGGAGTACCCGGATCTAGAAAAGCATTAGCCACATCCACTTCTTTTACAGGCTCTGGAGCCTTGTTGGACTTTGTCACTGTTGAGGGAGCAATCCTTAAACCACGTCTTTTCGTCAGTATACTTTTGAACCTTTTTCGGCAACTGGGAGACAACAACAATAATTGTCGGAATGTGAGGTTTGGTCTGAAGGTATCTAGATCTCTGACCAGATCGTATTCCTTAATAGGATCCACTGGCTTCTCTAATCGGTTAGGGAATGGGGCAACACCCATTTTCATTTTTCCTCTTTCTTCCAACAGAGGAATTACAGGAACTTCTTCTGCCACTTGTGGCACTTCCTCCTCTTCTGTATCCTGGACCTCTGGTCCTGCCTCTGTAACTGTCTCTGTAACTCTCTGTGGCTCTGTAGGGCTCTGTACGGCACTGTTAGGCTCTGTTCTGTTCTGTTCTTCTGGTGGAAGATTAAACTTCACTGTTCTGGCAGGAGGATTATTTTCTTTCTGGATAGGTGGTTCCTTCTGCTTTGCACGCGTGATGGCAGCAACTTCCAATTCCACTAAATTGGAGGTAGGCTCTTGGGCCTTGGACGAACTATCAGTAGCACTGTTTTTCACTGGGGCTGGGCTTGGACAGTCTTTTGCAGTGTGGCCTTCTCCTTTGCATCGACTGCATAAGGGCTTGTAATCCACCGACCTTCGAGGATTTGGACAATTTGGTGAGATGTGTCCCTTTTCTCCGCATCTGTAACACTCCACTTCTGATCTCTGACCACCGCCAGACTGTCTTCCTCTGTAACTTTGGGAAGGAAATCTTCTGGGTCCGAAATTAGGACCAAACTCTCTAGGCTTGGGTCCAATATCTTGTGTTGTCATTTTGGATTCCAGCAAGTTGAATCTTGCGTCTTCTTCCTTTCTTCTCCTATCATGCATCTCCTTCAGGGAGCAAATGTCCTCTGTATGGTTCTTCCGCAAACAGTAGGAACAGAAGGCTCCAGGGATTGTTGGTTTCCGTGTACATTCAGTGGCTAAATGGCCTGCTTGATGACACTTACCACACCAAGTATTTGACCGCATCACATCTCTTCCTGCTCCTGCAACGTTGGATATGCTCGCTGTGTTCACTTTCAGCGTCTGTAGTTGCTCTGTAATCACATCCATCAACTCCTTTTTGATGTTTGCAACTGAGTTGGATAAATAATCCTTCAAGCTTTCTCCTCCGGACGTACTGGCAGGAGGGTTTTGAGGAGTCTCTGTAATCACTGCATAAACTGGTTGGGTTGGTATAGAGGAGTCTCTGTTCTGGTTCTGATTCAGAGCTCCTGTTTGAACCGTTGGCTGTTGACTCCAGTTGGTAGGGTTCCACTGTTGCTGCTGATTTGGCATTGAGGAAATTGGTTGAGACCATGGTTGTTGTGGTGGAACCACCATTTGAGGCATGGATTGTGGCCACTGTGGATTTGGTGCACTGTACTGTGATACCGGGGGCATCTGTTGGTAGGGATAGGGAACAGTCCCTGGGACTGCATTTGGTGGGTACATCATTCCTGGCACCAAAGGAGGTAGGACTCCTCTTCCTGTATTCATTGCTAGTCTAGCTTCCACTTCATCGTACAGTCTTGCACCTTCTGTTGCAGCTTGCAGTGTGGCTGGTCTTTGTAGCTCCACAAACTTACGGACTTCTGGTTGTAATCCTCTGAGAAACACTCCCTTCTGAATGCCATCATCTAGATTATGGTTAGTCCATCTCTTCAGGATGGATTCCATTCGTGAGACATAGGCTTCCACTCTTTCTCCAGAGGACTGACTTAGGTTCATAAATTCCTCTCTCATCCGCTCTTCAAAACCTTCACGCCTGAATTTAGTGAGGAAGGCCAACTTCAGGTCGTCCCATGTGCCAAAAGTTCCTGCTGCTTGTCTCTCATACCACTGAAACGCCGCGCCCTTGAAAGTGGCGGGAAATATCGCTAACCAATGCTCAGGGGTTCTGGCATTGTTAGCCACGCACGCTACCATAAACTCTGCTACATGAAGATCGGGGTCTTCATTGTACTCTCCCTTAAAAACTGGCAATGGGACTACATTCGCTGGTCTGTCATCAATATTTCCAGGACGGATCTGGCTTGGAAGTGGACCTCCAGCAGGAGGAGGAAGGGCTTGATGTGCCATTGGGACTTCTGTAAAGAGTTCCGCAAGGGCGTCAAAGGCGGCTTCTGCTGCGAGCTCGCTCTCAGCTTTGATTCTTGCTTTCTCTCTTCTTACGTACCTCTGGACTCGTTCTAACGCTTGCCTTTTTATCGCGTCATTCATCAGGGGGTTGACTCCACTATGTTGTTAGTGCTCCACAGAGGGTTAACAGAAGGCTTCAGTCTCTGGAGGACTCTCTTGCCAACATTTCTTCTACTTCTTTCCTCTCAACGTCCCTAAATTCTGCTTTCATGCCACTGCACAGGGGAAGGTATTCGGTTCTGAAGGTGTCAAAATGCATACGTCTGAGCATTGTGGTGGTGCCATCATCATAGTAATGCCAGCTTCTGATGGTTTCAATAGTGTATGTTGTGAAAAACACTCTGTCTACCAACTTCCAATGGGTTGCTAATTGAACAAACAGAAGATTATCAGTACACCAAGCATCCCATGTATCTTGCTGTTGAGCATCCACGAACAAATTCCAACTCTTTTCCTTCTTGTCCCTGTGAACCTCTACAGACCAAGACTCCTGAAGCTTCTTCACAATCGCCCACTTGATGTTGTCTGGAAACTTCTCAATGAATGCCAAATCTTCCATGGATGGTCATTCTCTCTGTTTTTGCTCTTCAGTTTGTTCCCAAACAATTTGCCACCAAGATGCAAGTTTCTGCTGCTTCAACAGGAAGAGGAAACTGTCCACCACATAGAGCATGCATCATGATGGTGATGTGTTTCCGCCATTGTGGGATGAACTTTTTGTGGAAAGTGGCTTTTATTATGAGAAATTCCAACTCTTCAGTGGAACAAGGAATTTTACAAACATCCATTGAATTCTTCTCTTCTTGGCAATGCCAATTCCTTCATTTTCAGCCTCTTTTGGTGCTTGTTGATGGCAAGTTTCCCCGGCTGCGCACCAAAAACATGGAGCCCCGAGAAGAACACCAAGGAAAAGGGAATTCTCTTGCAAGAAAATCTATCTTGTAACATCAACAAGCTTGTTTATCATGTTTCATATGATCACAGTGAAGAAAAGAACACCAGGCACAACAAATCTTCATGCAGCATCATGTAGATCTCCCACGGTTTTTAATAGAATCAACCATATTCTTCAACATCTTCATAAAATCCATCAATGTCACAAAGAAAGCAAAGAAATACACCATCTTTGAATGGAAATACATCACATAGTATTCATCTTCAATATCTTCATAGTCTTCTCTCTCAATCTCTCATATACAATCACTCTGTTTTAGTAGAATTGGCTATCTCTGACTCTCTCTCACTCACTCCATCAATAATACATCATATCCTCACTACAATCTCTCAAAATTTACTCTCAATAATCACTCTTAGGTCGTGGATACCCCTCCCAAGAGGTATGTCTGATATGAAAGGTCACCAGAGCCACTACAGTGTCTCTTCACAGCTCACTACTGTCACCTCACTCTAGTCTTCTCTTGAGTCTTCAGCAGCTACTTCTTCCACTTCTTTCAGCTCTTTTGCACTTGTATTCACCTCTTTCCAAGGCTAGAAAACTTTCCCAAAATCACACATACATTCCACAGAACACTTACAGAACAATCTACAGAACAGTACCAGAACAGAGACAGTACAGAACAGAACAGAAGCAGAACAGAAGCAGAAGCTCTACAGAAGACCTACAGAACGTTATAGAAGGTCATCAAAACTTCATAACTCACTCTCAAACCATTCCAAACTCTCACAAAACATTCAATAAGCTTTCACAATATCTCATTCTTCATCAATCAATACTCCATCCCTCCTTACAGAAGACAATCAGATAAAAAACAGACCAAAACAGAACAAAACAGAAGGTATACAGAACCATTCAGAACCTATCAGAACATCACAAAACCATCAACAAACATCATGATCTTTCAAAACACAATCAATATCATCCAAAACACTCTCAAACCACTTCCTAATCAATCAATCTTCTCATAAAATCAATCATTCAGCTCTCAAAAACAACAAAAATCAGCCAAAAAACAAGTCATTTTAACACTCAACACTCAATAAGAAGAATATGATGGTGAGGCCAAGAGACTTGAGTGAGCTCTTAAGGAGTTATGACGTGATCGAGATCGAAGAAGTAATAATGTGGTTTATGGGACTCAAGATGGAGTTTTGCCAAAATTATGGCTTGATTGATGAAGGAGCTCACACCATTGATAAGACCTTGTCTTCTCATTGGTATTGTGTTTCATTTGTTGGTAGCTTGGGGGATTCACTACACACAACACACACACACACACACACACACACAATCTATATCGATTAAATTCAAAGCCTATCTATACATATCCTTATGTGTGAATTTTTCTTGAATAAAACACAACTCTTTTTAATTCAATCTATAAGTAATCCCCTTATGTGGCACTCTTCTATAGGTTTACAAATGTATAAAAATGGTGTTTTTAAAATCCCTTATTTTAAACTCACTTGATATATACATATATTCATGAGGAACCTCCCCGAGTTTGGTAAAGAGAGTAGCTAAGAGGATGCCTATGGAAGCACACTTATATGTGGAGCATGCAGATGTGATCTTTAAAGTCTCTCCAAGTGACATGTTCCAGCTAGGCAGTCATTGCTTGATGGGGCTTTTGGTCATGGTGGGAACTCTCACTCAACTGCTAAGACCCATGGATCACTTATTATTTCAAGTGTAACAAGACAAATGCAATGACTACCTCTCACATAGCTGTGCGCACTCTCTCACCGACGAGTGTAGTGAGCTTACCTTTATGCATGATCAAGTTGCCTCCTCCGACAAGCTCTCTGATAGCTCCATAATCCAAGGTGCAAGCTCAAGCAAGCTCGACTATCAAGCTCCAATGTCCAAACTCCATCACCGTGCATGAGACAAGAGAGTAGAAGAGAATAGAATAAGAAGAGAGGAGAAGATGGAGAGCTTCCCCACCATGGTCCCTCACCCTCACACAGTCACTCCCTCCCTCAAGCACAAGCACAAGCAAGAACAAGAACAAGAAGAAGAAGAGAGTTAATTTTTCTCACATAAGAATGAGCTTCTTCATTCACTTTTTGCCTTTTATACATGCCCTACCTCCTCCTTGGGCGCCCATCCCTTTTTCAAATGGCCAGCCATTTTAGCCTAGGTCCTCTTTCCCTATTCCCTTTCTATTTATATTGTTCTTTCACCATGCCCAACTACATTTACAAATTGCATAGAAGGGAGCCTAGTGCTCTTTTACAAAAATTTAGAGTGCGCTTTTATTTTGAATATGTGCCTTTCCCTTTTTGCACTCACCTTGAACTTTTAGATTTGCTCTTGTGCTTTTGACTTTTTTCCTCCTATTTTTCCATTGGGCCACCTTTTTCCGCTTTGACTTGTGTCTTTTGATTTTATTTCACTTTTTCTTTTGCTTTCTTTGCATTGGGATTAACATTATCTTACTCCTAGCTGAGTGCCAGTCCCATGGCACTTATAGGTGAGGGTTTGGGTGGTTGAAGTTTTGCCATGTGGATTGATGATAGGGCTTTGGGGAGATTGGCCATGGAGAAGAAGCACAACAAAATGGATGTGGGGTTGTGGAGGCCAAGAAGAGATCGAGTGGGTGACGGGGCCTTTGAGGTCAATGGTTGATTGTAGGTTATCAAATGTACTTAAAAAGGAGAAGTACACTACCTAGGGGTGTGCTTACCTCACCTTCCAACACATGGTGTTGGTGCAAATAGAACTAGGAGTTGGATCAAAACTGCAAGCTGTGGTATTGTCCTACACTTGAGGATCTAGATCCTGCAAGGGGAGGTGTTGTGGCTATGACTTAGGGAGAGAAGTCTAATTGTAGGAAAGTGTAAATTCCCTAGGTGGGTCCTAGCCTTGATGTGCCCTAAGTGTGAAGTCAAGGAAGGGCTAGGGATATAATTATCCCTAGGTGTAGTGTAGTGGCACTCTGATGCTATATGAGAATTTCATTTCTTCCTTTTCTTGTACTTTGCCTTTGTCCTTTCTTTGCTTTCTTTTTTTCTTTTTCTCCTCTTTTTTGATATTTAATACACGAGGAGGGAGCACGCTAGATGTCATCCCAATGCTCTTCAGGAGTTGCTTTGCATAAGAGACTTGCTAAGGAAGGGACTACTCTACAAGTAGCCTTTTATGTTAATATGTACATTTAGGGATATCATTAACATGAAGAGGTGACTGCACTTGGTGAAGTGGCTATAATTTATAACTTCAAGGATTGCCATACAAAAGAAAGGTAGCAGTGTGGCCCTTGTCATAAGATGGAACATTGTGCAGCTATTGATTCCTGTGTTGAGATAAAAAAAAGTGGCAGTAATCAAGCCTCTTTTGCTGTATGATTTTTCTTGAGAAAAATCCTAAGCACCCTAAGACAATTACATGAAGTGATGAATGCAAGGTTGGAGTAGGATGAAAACTCATCAAGGAAGTGGATGATGGATGGGTGGATGTCCTACTTAGTGAAAATTAAGCACTCCTTCAGACTCCTTACATTCACATTATAGATCTTTGGAAAATCATATCTACCATGCACAATCGAGTGATAATCTATCCCTATTCTCTGCGAATATAGCATCTATGTGGGATCATTGTGCTCCTCTAGTATGGTACTACAGAAGGCCATCCAAGCATCAAGGTTGGAGTCCCAAACATATCACTGACATTTTGGTTGGGCTTCATATCCCACTGACAGGGTCTTTGGGATCTCCCAAACTTTGTCTTGCCAATAGTATGCAAGCTCTCTTTGCCACCTTGTAGGGTATCTTGCTTTTTCCTTTGTCCATCTATTTCCTAGTCATTGGGGGAGCTTGATCACCTGCTCCACCACTCTTAGATATAGAACCCTGTCTAAGAAGTGAGGGTAATGTGTGAGATGCCTCCTCCCCGGAGGAGTCCTCTTAGTAGTCGACCAAAATCCATATCCATGCACATCACCATCCATTCTCCCCATGGGAAACCTGGGACTTAGTTTAACATGGGAATCTTGGTTCTACTTCACTTAGAAGCATGGACAAGTCACTCCTAACAACAATCTAACATCCACCTAAGAAAGACCACTTTGTAATCAATCAAAGGCATGAGTGAGGTTAACACCACCCTTGGTTCAAAGAGAGTGAGAGACTGGAGAGAGTGTAACTCGATCCCCCTACCCATAAGCAAAAATCTCAGCTCCAGCCCCCTAAAACGGTATTAAACCTGGTAATTAATCTTACAAATATTAGGAGAGTCATGATTTAATCAGCTCTATCTAGTGTTGAAAAGTTATCCGAATTATCAAGTTCACCAGGCCATAGGCATTCAATCATCAAGATCGAAGCCTCCCACTTTCCTTGATTGGGTTTACTTAATTTTCAAATTAGCAAAGCATACTACCACTCTGTTTGAACATATAAAATCAACTTCCTTTGATTACTCCATTAAACTGGTTTCATTAAACTCAATCTTTAGCACATAACAAACAATTCAAAAATCAGATACTTTATTTCATAGTAACATCTAGAACCATCACTCCGTAGAGTAGTACAAAACCATCTTTGTGCATAAAGAAATCGTCTAGCCTAGGATAGGACCTTCCAATCCCTCGAGATTTTGGGATGTATGTGATCACACTCCATCTGTGGTCAAGAATGAATTTACTGGCTCAGAGCCCCTCTAAGCTTCCTTAAGACTCTCAAGAGCAATCCTACATAACAGGGGCACTTATCACTCGGCCCTTTGCCCTCTTAGGTACTCAACTAATCAAAAACCAAAAACACCTACCTCCCTCAAGAGTGTAGGACCCCCACCCCCATAGGTGAGTTTTTCGACACTCGACAGAGTGTTAGGAAGCATTGGGTTGGGGATCCCAACATCCTGTTGGGGTAAAAGGCCTCTGGGCCTACCCGTGTATACTGTGACCGCCCATTCTTTATTCATATATAATATGATAGTGCAATAAGGATGTCAGTTCAGTTGGACAGCACCTACATTGTGTGTGCTCTTCTCTCCTGCATCTTTCTCTTCTCCTTCTCCACTACCATTGCATCCCTTTCAGCTGGTATCAGAGCAGGTCTTCAAGAGCTCATCCCGGCCTTCCACACAAGGTATGAGATCTTCATTCTCACTCAATTTTTAGCTCAATAGGGTTTTCACATGTTGTGGGTAGCCATAGCTCACACCTCTTGGAGCTTCCTTCACCTGGATCTTACTTCCAGACTATCAAGGCTTGCTAAGGCTTGGTGTAGGCCTTCTTTGGCCCCCATTTGTGTCCCATTTGGGCCCCATTGTTGACATGTGGGACAGCAGACCCCCCAGCCAGCTCACGTTTTTTTTGCGCCTGTTTCAAAATCTGGCCCAAAAATCACTCTTTTTGTCATATCTCGGGCATTCAGAATCCGATTCAGGCAAGGTAAGAGTCTAAGTTGGGGCTTTGGCATGCTCCGGATGTGATGGTGATGTTGGATTTGCCAAATTCTGATGACAATATATTTTGCAACAGATTTCAGGTCTGAGACAGCATGTATTTGTATGCACATAAAGTGAGTGATCAGCATCAGAAATACAAAATCCAATATTGAAAAGGTACTCTCCAATCTTGTCAAATCATGTTGTAGGTGCTTGCTTCAGCACATAGAGTGTCTTCTTTAACCTGCACACATATGTGGGATGCTCTAAATCCTCATAGCTTGTTGGCTACTCCATATACACTTCTTCTTACAATTCACCATGCAAGAAGGCATTCTTAACATCCATTTGCTGCAAAATCCAACCTTTGGCTATTGCCAAGGCAATCACACACCTAATAGTTGCCATCCTAGCAATTGGACTAAATGTCTCTTCATAATCTATGCCATATGTTTGAGCATAGCCTTTTGCAACCAGCCTAGCCTTATACTTGCTAACTGAACAATCTGCATTATGTTTGACTTTGTAAACCCACTTACAACCAATAGCTTTCTTACCCTTAGGTAAGGATACTAAATCCCAAGTCTTATTGGCTTTTAATGTAGCCATCTCCTCATCCATTGCTGCATCCCAATGAGCATGACCAACAACATCCTCAAAACAAGTGGGCTCAACATCCTCAACTAGTTTCACCATATAAGCATAATGGTGAGCTGCATAACCTTCAAAACCAAATCTTTTAACAGGGTATCTAACCCTGCTAGATCTGTGTACCACTGGATCACTCAATGGAGCCTTTACATTACTATGAGCTCTCTGTACACCTCTGGTGTCCTGACTAAAGGAATACCAAGCTCATCATCCAAACTCTCTGAACCACTGGAATCTTCGTAAAATGGCAAATGACTAGTAGATGCATCATTACCATCCAACACTTTCTTCTTTCCTTTGTCCTTCCATGCAACACTTATAGATCCACCTGAATATGTGGGGCTACTTCTTAGTCTCCCAGACCAAGGTCTCACTGTAGGTGCAGTACCATATGATGTTTCTGGTTCACTAAGACTCAGTGATTCTTGTTTATCTTTCTCCACATAGCTGTCCTGATCATTATCATCATCCAAAACATCACTAATAGTTGTATACCAACTTCCCATCTCATCAAAGATAACATCCTTGCTCACTCCGAACTCACCTATGACAAGGTTATAACAATGATACCCTTTTTGCTCTAAAGAGTATCCAATAAAAACACATTTTTCTGCCTTTGGATCAAGCTTCTTCCGTAGCTCATGTGGCACATGAATGTATGCAACACAGCCAAATACCTTCAAGTGCGATACATCAAGCTTCTTGCCAGTAAAGCATTCTTCAGGAGTCATCCCATGAACTGCAGCTGTGGGAGTTTTTTCCATAATGTAGACAGCAATATGGACAGCCTCAGACCAAAAATGTTTGGGCATATTCTTTTTAGCCATTAATACTCGTGCAACTTCTACAATATGCTTGTTTTTTCTTTCTGCAACACCATTTTGTTGTGGGGTATACCTGCAAGTAAATTGCCTCTTTATTCCATGAATCCTCAAGAAGCCACTGAACTCATCAAAGAGGTACTCTCCCCCTCCATCTGATCTCAAGCACTTCACTTTTAAGCATGTTTCTATTTCAACAGTTGCCTTAAAAGATTTGAAATGCTCAAATACATCACTCTTTTCCTTCATGAAGTATACCCATAGCTTCCTTGAATAGTCATAAATAAATGTGACAAAGTATTTGCTGCCACCAAGAGATACATTTTGTGTAGGCCCCAAACATCTGTATGTACTACATCAAGTATATTTTTTCTCACTTCTCTATCATCCGAGAAGGGTTGTCTCGTCTGCTTACCAAACTGGTATGCTTCACAGACTTTATGCAATTTTGCAATTCTAAAAGAAGGCAACCCTATAACCAATCCTTTGGACTGCATTAATTTCAGCCTTTGCACATTTGCATGTCCAATATGTTTATGCCATATTTTAATATCTGCAGCTACTCTTTTCCTTTAGCATACATAGCAGCATCCACTGCAGGAATTCCAGCATCTAAAGTGAACATTCGGCCAACTCTACTTCCTTTTGCGACCAACCTGCACTTATTATTAAAGCCTTTTATAAAACAAAATTTTGCATTGAATCGGACCTGCAATCCCTGCTCTACCATTTGGCCAATAGACACTAGATTCTTTGTAATTGATGGCACATGTAATACATCTATCAGACTCTTTGTTTGGCTATCATACAAGAACAAGGGAACCTTTCCAAAGTGTGAAATTGGGTGGCATGAATCATCACCCGTCTACACATAACCTGGATTTTGTAATTCCTGCATCTCTCCAAACCATTCAACATGACTGGTCATATGATTAGATGCACCTGAATCAACATACCATACATCATCATGTGTCCCCTTTCCTGTAACTGCATTTATCATATGCTACATAACAAACAGACGCTCATTTTTGTCTTCATTCTGTCATGAAGACGATGCATAGTTTTCTTGCTGCAATTTACCATTGCGAATATCATTCTTCTTTGTATAGCAATGGGCTGCAATACGGCATGTTTTGCCACAATAATGGTAAACAATAGCAGAATTTCCAGAACCTCTATTATGCCATCCACCTCTTCCTCTAGAGCTCCCCCTTGTTGAGATATCGAGCTCCACTCGTGATACGCCAGGGTGACCGTTGTGTATTTATGTCACCGACTTGTCAGTTACAGACACGGTTGGTACACCGCCCATGAATAATAGCTACATGATAGCTATCCTTATCTACTCTAGTTCGTGGCTCAGTTAGTATGCCACCTTAGTTAGTTGAGTTTTGTTTAAGACCCATATATAGGGTTTTTCTATTTCTTTGTATGTGAGTTCTTTTGGCTTACACAACTAAGAAGAGGAAAACTGTTTTCAGCCTCCACCCTTGTGTGTATTCCCCCATTGTGCAAGCAAGAAAGCTACAAGTGAGACTCCTTCCTTCTCTCCCACAATCTTGACATGGTATCAGAGCCTTGTTCGTGGTAAGGAGCTCAAGAAAGCAAGCCAAGCTCGCGGTGTTCTGGTAAGAGGAGCAGTGTTGCTTTCATTTTCTGTTTTGGGAGCAGATCTCTGCAGGTAGCACAGCCGGAAATTGCAAGAGTGCATTGTCTCAGGTTGAGACGCCCTTCGCGGTGAAGCAAGAGGGCAGTATATGTTGCGGGAGAGGGCTTTCGCCCTTGGCGACCTTGTTTTTTTTATTTGAGGCCATTTCGGGGCCTGTTTTGGAGGCGGAAGTTTTCTGCACGCACTCAAGAAAAGGCTCACTTTTATGATGTGCAGCCACTGTTCTACAGGTCGGTGAAAAGTTACTGTAGAAATTGCATCGTATGCTTGTGCGCAGAGACATTGGGAGTTTCAGAATCATCCTTGGTTCCTGTTTATGCAAAATCGTGACTAGGAAGTGACTGTGTGGTCAAATACCACTTTCGCCAGTTTTGTAGATTTGCCCTTGTGAGGGTGAAGCTGTGTTTTTTGCAGTGACAGAATTTTTTGCAGTATTCTGTAATGGCGTCTGATTCTCTTTCACAGATTGTCACTGAAAAGCTTGACAAGAGCAATTTCCAGGCATGGAAGTTTAGAATGACGAATTTCCTTATGGGAAAATGATATTGGGAATTTGTTGCAGGAAATGAAGAAGAACCAGTTCTTCCTGATGTTCCCAATCAACAACAAATGCAGGCATTCAAAGCATGGCATGAGAGAGCCAGGAAAGTTATGTATTGGCTGTCTCTCAGTATTTCAGACTCTATGATTGTGCATATTCAGGATGCAAGTACGCCAAAGGAGGCATGGGATACTTTGTCAAAATGTATAGCACAAATACGCAAGCCAGGAAAATGCAGCTCAAGCAAGAGTTGCATAATGTGCAAAGAGAAAATATGAGCATCAATGACTACCACATGAAGGTGAAGAAGATTGCAGATGCGCTTGCTTCCATTGGGTCGCCAATGGAAGATGATGATTTAGTTTCTGTGACCTTGAATGGTCTAGGAAAGGATTATGCACAGTTTCAAACATCCATTTCCGTCCGTGAAAGATTTCCTGATTTTGAGGAGTTGATTGCTCTTCTAATTTCTGAGGAGCAGAGAAATGGTGGTGCATCTTCTTCAGGAGGAACTTCAAAAGAAGCTGTCTTCTACTCAAATGCTGGAAGAGGTAGAGGCAGAGGTAGAGGAGGCCGATTTGGAGGCCGTGGTAGAAATCAGAATATGCAGCAAACTCAAGAAAACCAATCCTATGGAGGAGGACGTGGTAACTCTAGAGGCAGGGGGAGCCAAAGAGGTCGTGGTGGATGGCAAAGAGGTCAAAATGCAAACAGTAATGTTGAATGCTACTATTGTGGTAAAATGGGTCATATGGCTAAAGACTACTATAAAAAGCAGAATGACATCATGAATGGAAAACTGCAACAAGGGAATTATGCATCTTCTAGTAGACAGGGTGATGACAGAAATGAGCATTTGTTCATGGTACAGCGCATGAACAATTCTGTGACAAGTGCAGAAGAAAGCAATGATGTATGCTATGTTGACTCAGGTGCATCAAACCACATGACAGGTCATGCAGAATGGATGGAGGATGCAAGGAAAATGGAAAAACCAGGATTTGTGGAGACTAGTGATGATACTGCACATCCTATTGTGCAGATTGGAAAAATTCCTTTGTCTATGCAGGATGGGAAAAAGAAATACCTGTCCGATGTATTTCATGTCCCGAATATCACCAAGAATCTGGTTTCTGTTGGTCAAATGATTGAGCAGGGCTTGCAGGTCAGATTTAATCCTCATGGATGCTTTGTTGAGGATATGAAAAATAAAGGTCGCTTGATAGCAAAAGGAAAGAAGAAGGGCAGAATGTTTACATTGGATGCAGACATGCCTGAATTGAGTGCAGCAATGTTTGCACATGGGATCGGTGTAGTTGCAGATATTGATATCTGGCATAAACGCATTGGTCATGTTAATGTACAGCGACTTAAATCAATGCAGGCCCAAAACATTGTTGCAGGATTGCCTAAATTCAAGGTTGTAGAAATGCATAAGGTATGTGAAGCTTGTCAGTTTGGAAAACAGGCAAGGAAACCATTTCCTAGACATGTTCAAGAAAGTAAGAAGCCATTGGAATTAATCCACTCTGATGTGTGGACTACTAAAGCTGCATCTCTTGGAGGCTGTCATTATTTTGTCAGTTTTATTGATGACTATAGTAGAAAAGTTTGGGTGTATTTTATGAAAAAGAAAAGTGAAGTTTTTGGGCATTTCAAAACTCTTAAAGCTATGGTTGAAAAAGAAACAGGCCTGCAAGTAAAATGCCTAAGATCAGATGGAGGGGGAGAGTACCTCTCAAATGAGTTTGCAAGGTTCCTGTAGGAGCATGGCATAAAGCAGCAACATTCATGCAGTCATACCCCACAGCAAAATGGAATTGTAGAAAGAAAAAACAGACATATTGGAGAGGTGTCTCGTGCCATGCTCAATGAAAAAGACTTGCCAGATTTTTATTGGGCTGAAGCAGTTGCTACAGCAGTCTACATAATGAACAGGACTCCCACTGCAGCAATACATGGAATGACTCCAGAGGAGAGGTATACTAGTAGGAAACCAGATATCTCTCATTTGAAAATTTTTGGTTGCATTGCCTATGTACATGTGCCAGATGAGTTGAGATCCAAGTTGGATCCAAAAGTTGAGAAGTGCATCTTTATTGGTTACTCTCTGCAGCAAAAAGGGTACAGATGCTATAACCCTTCTACTCGTAAGTTTACAGTGAGCAGAGATGTTGTTTTTGATGAGATGAGTAGTTGGTATAAACCAGTAAATGTGATTGATGATGTAGATGCACAAAATGGTAATGCTGCACAGAATTCACAGCAGCAGTCACAAAATATTAGTGGACCTGGAGCGTCCTCTAGCAGTGGTTCACATTCTTCGCCATGGACAAGCAGATTGAGATCAGGAGAATCTTCTCAAAGTAATGCAGATAGTGGTATGCAGGTATCACGAAAAGGAAAAGAGAAGGTTGATCAGCCCATGTTTGATGTGAATACAGGTCACTCTTATTTGGATGGTGAATCCAGTGGCTCAGAACAGAGCATTGATGATGAGTTGGGTATCCCCTCTATTGTTACACCTGGAGTAAGGAAGACCAGGGATGTTTTGAGAGAACCTGGAAGTGAGCCTACTTTGCATAGGTCTACCAGAGCTAGGTATCCTGTGGATAGGCTGAAATATGATGGATTTACAGCCATCCACTATGCATATATGGTCAAAGTGATACAGGAACCAGAACCCACTTCTTTTGAGCAAGCCATGGGAAAAGAAAAATGGGAGAAAGCCGTGGATGAAGAAATGGATGCCTTAGAAGCAAATGCTACATGGGAATTGGTACCTTTGCCTAAAGGTAAAAATGCAATCGGCTGTAAGTGGGTTTATAAGGTGAAGCACAATGCAGATGGTTCTGTGAACAGATACAAGGCAAGATTAGTAGTCAAGGGGTATGCACAAACATATGGCATTGACTATGAAGAAACATTCAGTCCGGTTGCAAGGATGGCAACCGTAAGAGCAGTCATTGCTATGGCTGCATCAAAGGGATGGTCTTTACATCAGATGGATGTAAAGAATGCCTTCTTGCATGGTGATTTGCAAGAAGAGGTCTATATGGAGCAGCCACCAGGTTATGTGCATGTTGTTCATCCTGAGTTTGTTTGCAGGTTGAAGAAAGCCTTGTATGGCTTGAAGCAAGCACCTAGAGCATGGTCTGACAAGATAGGACAGTATCTTGTCACTATTGGCTTTCAAATTTCCAAGGCAGATTTCTCACTTTACGTGAGAAAAACAGAGAAATGTATTATGCTACTTGTCATTTATGTTGATGATTTGATTATGACAGGTGACAGTGATGAAGATATCCTTCATGTGAAAATGCTATTGAAGCAGAAGTTTGAGATGAAGGATTTGGGAGAGCTGCGTTATTTCTTGGGCATTGAGGTGATTAGATCACCAAGTGGGATACAGCTCTTGCAGAGGCAGTATGGATTGGACATGCTGTCCAAATATGGGATGACAGGCTGTAAGCCTATTTCAGTTCCTTTGGAGCAGAATGTGAAGCTGAGCGCAGATGCAGGTGAGCTTCTGGAAGACCCTACTATGTACAGACGCATAGTAGGAAGTTTGATTTATATGACTATTACCAGGCCAGATTTGAGCTATGCTGTTGGATTGGTAAGTCAGTTTATGCAGGCTCCAAGGAAACCGCATTTGGATGCGGCTAGACGGATACTCAGGTATGTGAAGTCCACATTGCAGTATGGACTATTTTATGAGACTGGGGTTCAGATACAGTTGCATGGATACACTGATGCTGATTGGGCTGGTAGGATCTATGATAGACAATCTACCAGTGGATATGTGTTCTCTTTTGGGAGTGGTGTAGTCACTTGGAGTAGCAAGAAACAGCCTACAGTTGCCTTGTCGAGCACAGAGGCTGAGTATAGGGGTGTAGCAATGGCTGCATATGAGGTAGCTTGGTTGCATAAGCTACTTTATGATATGCATCAGTCTACAGATGGACCAGTTGTCATTTGCTGTGACAACATGAGTAGTATACACTTGGCAAATAACCCATTCTATCATGCTAGAACAAAGCACATTGAGGTGCATTATCATTATGTGCGGGAGAGGGTTTTACTAGGTCTTATTGATCTAGTTTATGTCAGCACAGAGGATCAGGTAGCTGACATATTTACCAAGGCATTGGGCGCAGAGAAGCTGCGCAAGTTCAGAGACCTGCTTGGTGTACAGGAATTGAGATTGAGCTCGAGGGGGAGTGTTGAGATATCGAGCTCCACTCGTGATACGCCAGGGTGACCGTTGTGTATTTATGTCACCGACTTGTCAGTTGCAGACGCGGTTGGTACACCGCCCATTAATAATAGCTACATGATAGCTATCCTTATCTACTCTAGTTCGTGGCTCAGTTAGTATGCCACCTTAGTTAGTTGAGTTTGGTTTAAGACCCATATATAGGGTTCTTCTATTTCTTTGTATGTGAGTTCTTTTGGCTTACACAACTAAGAAGAGGAAAACTATTTTCAGCCTCCACCCTTGTGTGTATTCCCCCATTGTGCAAGCAAGAAAGCTACAAGTGAGACTCCTTCCTTCTCTCCCACAATCTTGACACCCTTGCCTCTAAAGTTTCCTCGGCCTCCTGAAACCTGCATTTCACCCAATTGCTGATTGAACCTATTTTGCTGGTTATCGCCAACACGTCCCATACCACGACCTCTTGGAGAGGATCTACCACGTCCCCTTCCTGAACTTGAGTAAAATGCTCAAACTTGTTCACCATTTTTTTAAGATGAGTCACCTTGCATATTGATCTATTCGGTAATCATGAGAGAGATCAACTCATCAAAATCTAGAAATGGCTTCCGTACATATACTGAAGTAACAAATGATTTTCACGCCTTCTCATTGTTAAGGCCACTCAGAGTGGATGAAACCAAAATCATCATCCGGCTTTGCATCAATCGCTACTAAAGCATCTGCAATGCTCCTCACCTTCAACACATACTCATTGACAGACATTTTCCCTTTCTTCAAGGCATTCAACTCTTGCTTGAGTTGAATCTTTCGTGCCTTTGTGTTTACTGAAAATATGTTCTCAAAAATTATCCAAGCTGCATGTGAAGTTTTCGCATTCGTGATATATCCCAACATCGTATTATCAATTGTTAGAAATCAAGCTCACCGTCAGTGTGTCTTTATCTATGACCGACATCTATGACAACTAGAGTGTGCAGTTGTCTACATGTGACTACATTAAATAAGTCGGGTTAGTAGTCAGTTAGTGACTAGACTAGAGAGTCTGTCTAGTCTACACTTACACTAGCACTTTATCTTTGTTGGGTGTGTTACTCAGTTAGAAAATAATAATGGAAGAAAGCTATGAAACCTGAAGGTTCATGACAATGGAGTTTCCCTGTCTCTCTCTCACTCAACTTTGAACATGGTATCAAAGCAGGACTTGGTGGACTTCTTGGAGCAGGAGGGAGTGAAGATGATCTGAAGTTGAAGGCTTATGTTATTTTTTCAAACAGGCTGAATGCCATTGTCAAATGGAAGGTATGCATTGTGTGATTGTTTGCTCTATGGTCCAAGCTACTATCTGGGGCTTGTTTAGAACCTTGAGAAGGGAGCATTAAGCACCATTGTGTGCTCCATTATCATCATCATCAAAATCGTATGCTGCTACAAACCCCTGTCCAGTCTGCGCAGATTGCGCCTGTTTCAGGCCTGAACTCCTCTGCCTCATTTGCTGGTTGTAATCACTCACTTGGCTGTACATTGCTTGCAAGAGATCCCTGGAAGGTACTTGAAGATAATAGGAAGTCATTGCTTGTGTTGGAGCTCACTTATGAGCTGAAAATAGATATCACAGGTCTGTCATAAACAGTGGCCTGCTGTATACAGCCTTTACAAAGCATATACACTTGTCTGGCATGAGCTTGAAGCACTCATACATACCTAGAAGCATCACTAGAGCCAAGATGTATGTCAAGAAGCCATATGTACCGGATGTAATGCATTTGAGTTGAAGTTGCTCACTGAAATCACTCAGATCTAAAGTATGTTAGTGGCTGAAAACTGTCATACACAGTCAATGACAAGCATTGTGTATTACTGAAGCAATACAGGTCATCTTGGGGGTTCTATCATCTATATGAACTGACCTATATATGCTGAATGTATGGAGGATTAAAGCAAGCAATGAGCATCATTGAAAACTGAATTCTGAAGCTGAAGTAAATGCAGTCACACTGTCTTGGTTAATTACAAACAGTTCATGAAGTTTATGCCATTGGTCAACGAAGACAGCTTGTCTATGCCTACTCAGATGCTCATGTATTGAACTTGCCACTACAAAGTAAATGTATGACATGATTGGAAGACATTTTGGAGCTGCTTGGAGCTTGTTATGCTGAATTTTGGTTGACTGCAACCTACAACTAAATTTGTTGACACTTGTATGTGCTGGTTATGCACTGTTCTGTGCCTCTATGCTCATGTCTTGAGTGCCAAATGTACTAGCAACTATCTGGGAGGTTTTGGAACATGTATGACATGATTACCACTCAGTTTTGGACTTGAAATTGCTGTTGATTACTCACAGTTTACAGTTTTCAGACTGCATGTATGTACCCTGGCAGTGAGGTTACAGAAGCTTAAGTTGAAGCAAACACATAGCTTATGTATTGATAGTTATACCTACAGTTGAGACCACTTGTTTGTGGGTTGTTTTGGGGTGTCAGTGGGCTAAAATACCCTTTTTTTTTTCTACAATTTAGTGCAGAAAACTATCATAAACTGTTACAGACTGAACTTGGTCAGTCATACTTATTGGTGTGCAGGGAGTCATGCACTTGATAGACAGTCTATTGCATCATGGCTAATGCACATGGAACTGACAATATCACTCAGATAGTTGGAGAGAAGTTGGAAAACAAGAACATTGCATTATGGAAATTCAAAATGAAAAACTTTCTGGTTGGCAGAGGTTATCGGGATCTATGTACAGGAGATGAGGCTGCTCCTGAGTTGCCTGCACAGAATCCAACCAATGAACAGAAAAGAGCTTACAGGCTATGGAATGAAAGAGCATGCAAGGTGCTACATTGGTTTTTGCTATGTATATCTGATGCTATGGTAATTCAAATCACTGGATGTGAGACTCCGAAGGATGCTTGGGATATACTGATGAAAATTTATGGAACCATGACACATGCAAGGAAGATCCAGTTGAAACAACAGTTCAACAACATGTCTAGGAATGGCAAGAGCATCCAAGTGTATACCACGGAGATTAAGACCATAGCTGATCAACTTGCTACCATTAGCTCAAGTGTATCAGAAGATGATATGATTGCTGTTGCCTTGAATGGCTTAGGCAAAGAGTACAAAGCTTTTGACACTTCCATTTCTGTCAGAGAAGAGCCCCCTAGCTGGAAAGAGCTAGTTGCTTTGTTGCTGCATGAGGAAGTCAAACTTGGTTTGAATACAGGTTCCAGTGCATCTCAGAGTAGAGACACTGTGTTATACTCTAGCCACCGTGGCAAAGGATCTAGAGGTCGTGGTTCATTTCGAGGTCGTGGTGACACTAGTAATGCTTATGGACAGCAGCATCAACAGAGTAATTGGCATGGCGCAAATACATAAGGCCAGCATGGATTTGGCGGGTTTAGAGGCAAGGGGAGATCACCCCAAGGTAGAGGTGGTGGTTTTGGTTCATGGCAGTCATCTGATCAGTCCAACAGGGACAAGGATTGCCATTATTGTGGCCAGTATGGGCATATTGCAAAGGATTGTTACAAGAAGCAGGGAGATATGAAGGCAAAGGTCAGACAGCATGGGCACTATGCATCTTCTAGTGGTGCTCATGATGAGCCAGTTGATAGACTCTTTGCCATGCAGCATGTATCCAGAAATGCATCGAGACATGATAGAGATGACAGATGGTACATTGACTCTGGAGCGTCAAACCACATGACACCGCATGGAGAGTGGTTTGATGAGATGGTTGCAGGTACACATGGTCATGTATGTACTGGGGATGACACCCAACATGACATAAATCATAAAGGGATTTTTCCTCTTATGATGCCTGATGGCAAGGAGAAAGGCCTGCATGATGTATTACATGTACCGACCATAACAAAGAATCTGTTGTCTGTGGGTCAAATGGCAGAACAGAATTTGCAAGTGAGGTTTAACAAAGATGGGTGTTTCATTGAGGAGTATGGAAATGGCTGCAAGCTAATTGCCAAGGGTAGAAGGGATGGCAGGATGTTTACATTGGATGCGACCATTCCGGGACTTAAGGCAGCCATGTTTGCTCATGATGAGAGTGCCATTCGGGATATAGAGATTTGTCACAAGCAGATTGGACATGTCAATGTACAAAAGCTGAAATCTATGCAGCAGAAGGAAGTAGTACTTGGGTTACCTAAATTCAAGTATAATGATTTTGGTCATGTATGCCCTGCATGTCAGTTTGGGAAGCAGGCACGGTTTCCTTTCATGAGACATGTAAAAAATAGCACTAGGCCTTTATAGTTGGTGCATTCTGATGTCTGGGGTCCTTCACATAATGCTTCTTTTGGCGGTGCACGGTATTATATCTCATTCATTGATGATTTCAGTAGGTACACTTGGCTTTATATTTTGAAGCATAAGGATGATGTGTTTGATGCATTCAAAGACTTCAAGAAGCATGCTGAAAATGAATTGGGCTGTTACATATCATGCTTGAGATCAGATGGAGGAGGTGAATATGTCTCAAATTACTTTGATAGGTATCTTGCTAAATATGGGATCAGAAGACAGCTCACATGTAGTTATACACCGCAGCAAAACGGTGTTGCAAAGAGGAAAAATAGGGTTTTGATGGAGTCAGCTAGAGCTATGTTGAATGAAAAATGTCTGCCAAATGGTTATTGGGCTGAAGCAGTGATGACTACTGTCTATGTGCTGAATCGAACCCCTACAGTAGGGATTCATGATGTCACTCTGTATGAGCGGCTGTATGGTCATAAACCTGATATTTCGCACTTGAAGGTATTTGGCAGCATTGCATATGTCCATATACCGAATGAGAAGAGGAAGAAATTGGATCCTAAGGCAGTGAAAAGTGTGTTTATAGGATATGCACAGGAATGGAAAGCTTATAAGTGTTATGTACCTTCTTCGCATGAGACACTCATAAGCAGAGATGTGGTATTTGATGAGTTAGCATCCTGGTATGGGAATCCTGTTGCAGTGTCTACTAATGGCTCACCCAATATGAGTCATGCTGAAAATACTCCTCCAGAGAGTACTTCCATGAGTGGTCAGACAGGTGATGTATCATCTACAGTGAGTCCTTGGACAGGATGATTGCGAAGTCGCACTACTGCATCCACTGACACGGATATGTCAGTGAGGGGGAGAACAGATAAGGGAAAAGAAAAGGTTTTTGAAGATGTAACAGGTCCACTCACTACAGGTTATGATTCATCTAGCAGTGACAGCTTAGACATTGAATTGGGGATTCCGTCTATTATGACGCCAGGTGCTAGGCAGAGCCGTTATGTGCCACCTCATGAGAGGCAAGCTCACAGTGAGCCACAGCTCAGGAGATCAGAGAGGGTCAGACGACCTGTTGTGACAGGTATACTTACACTGGATATTCAGCCTGTCATTATGCTTATATGACAAAAGTAACAGGTTTTAGAGAACCAAGTAAGTTTGATGAGGCAATTGCAGATGAGAATTGGCGTGCTGCTATGGATGAGGAATATTCAACTTTGGCTGAAAATGGTACATGGGATTTGGTATAGTTGCCTGAGGGCAAAACACCTATTGGATGCAAGTGGGTGTATAAGGTGAAATGTAAATCAGATGGATCATTGGAAAGATATAAGGCTAGGCTGGTTGCAAAAGGGTATGCGCAGCAGTATGGTCTTGATTATGAGGAGACTTTCAGCCATGTAGCAAATATGGCTACAGTTAGAACTATAATTGCTTTGGTAGCAGCTAGAGGCTGGAAACTATGGTAGATGGACGTAAAGAATGCCTTTCTCAATGGAGAATTATAGGAAGAGGTTTACATGGAACAGCCTGAAGGCTATGTGCATCCAGAATTTCCAGCACATGTATGACGGCTGAAAAAGGCATTATATGGGCTCAAACAGGCACCCAAAGCATGGAATGCTTGCATCAACAATTATTTGTAGCAATATGGTTTCCGATTGGGAGATGCTGATCATAGTCTGTTTGTGAAGAAGACAGATAGTGGCTATGTTTTCCTAGTTGTCTATGTTGATGACTTAATCATTACAGGATATGATGAAAATGGGATTGCTGAAATAAAGACATGTTTACAGGCTGAGTTTAAGGTCAAGGACCTTGGAGAGCTGAAATATTTTTTGGGGATTGAGGTTGTCTCTACACCTCAAGGCATATGGCTGCTATAGGAGCAGTATGCTCATGACATGTTACAGAAATATTATATGGCTGATTGCAAGCCTATGGATACACCTTTAGAGCAGAATGTCAAGCTGCAGATTGATGTTGGGACAGAGATTGAGAATGTTACTATGTACAGACAGATGGTAGGCAGCTTGATCTATCTCACGATCACTAGACCTGACTTGAGTTATGCTGCGGGGTTGATCAATCAGTTCATGCAAAAGCCTCGCAAACCACACTTGGATGCAGTCAGGAGAATTCTGAGATATGTAAAGAGTACCACAGATCATGGGTTGTTTTATGCATATGGGAAACCCCTTGACTTGATGGGGTACATTGATGCTGACTGGGCTGGTTGCATGTATGACAGGAGGTCAACCAGCGGCTATGCATTTGGATTGGGTAGTACCATGATCAATTGGCAGAGTAAGAAACAGCCTATAGTTGCATTGTCCAGTACGGAAGCAGAGTATCGTGGTGCGGCCTTAGCGGCCTGTGAAGCTAAGTGGTTTTACAGAAGTTGCTGAATGACTTGGGAGTACACTTGGACAGCAAAGTCAAGCTGTACTGTGACAATTTGAGCAGTGTCATGTTAGCAAGTAATCCTGTTTATCATGCAAGATCGAAACACATTGAGGTTCACTACCATTTCATCAGGGAAATGGTTTTAGCAGATCAGATTGACTTGGAACATGTGAAGACTAAGACCAGGTAGCAAACATCTTTACCAAATCACTTGGTAAAGATAAGTTCATTCACTTTAGGCAGCTACTTGGAGTGATGCAGATGATTTGAGTTTTGTTTTGAGCTTGAGGGGGAGTGTTAGAACTCAAGCTCACCGTCAGTGTGTCTTTATCTATGACCGACATCTATGATAGCTAGAGTGTGTAGCTGTCTACATGTGACTACATTAAATAAGTCGGGTTAGTAGTCAGTTAGTGACCTGACTAGAGTTAGTCTGTCTAGTCTACACTTACACTAGGTCACTTTATCTTTGTTGGGTGTGTTACTCAGTTAGAAAAGAATAATGAAAGAAAGCTATGAAACCTGAAGGTTCATGACAATGGAGTTTCCCTGTCTCTCTCTCTCTCAACTTTGAACATCAATGACTGTAGATAACCACTACATCACCTTTTTATCTTTCGCATTCCATTCTTTTCTTGCTTTTAACTCATCTGCAGTCGGAGGGATACCCAGCTCTGGCTCCTTTTCTTCACCTGAAACAAACTCATAAAGGCCCTTTCCAATGAGGAAGTTCGTCACACGGAACTTCCATGAAGGGTAGTTGTTCTTGTCGAGCTTCTCAATAATGGGATTTCCACTGTTCTCTACCATTACCACAAACAAGGATACAACACAGCAAGCTAGTCTTCTGCAATCTTTCACAACACATGCAGCACAGCAATACAACAAGCAACCTTTTTCACTGATTGCTCAATAATACATGTAATTTGCAACATGTTTGCAGATAAACCTTATGTTTACCTCCTGCAAACACCTCAAAAATTAAAAGTTTGAAATCTGTAACTTGTGCACCCACTTTCTATGTCAAAACAATCGAAATCACAGTGTACCCTGAAACTACTATCTGCAACCTTGCGGCTCTAAAACAGGACCTGAAACGGCCTCGGATGCTCAAAATAACTATGGGAAAGCCCTAAAGGGCCAATCTGCAGAATAGACAATGCTTTGCATGCATACTAAATCTCACAGCAATTTGAGATTTTTGCTCGACCCTGCTTTCGGTGCCTCCACAGGTACTATCCAAGAGAGAGAGTGGAAGAATGGGAGAGCTTCTTACCCGTTGCTTGCTTGCTCCAACCTTGCTTCTTCTCCTTCACTTCATCCTTAAAAATCAGTCTCTTTCAATGGCGTGACTTTGATACCATGTCAAGAATCGTATGATGGGGGATTTGCTTGAGGTGCTATGCCAAACACACACTGTATACACAAGAGGAAGCTCACTCAAGAACGCAAGAAGAGAGATGGAGGCCAAAACGTTTTCTTGCTGATTTTTCTTCTTCTTCCACACACTATACAATGTACACAAAGTATATATAAGATACAACATAAAGGAAAGTGGCCTTCTAAGTCAAATAGTGCATAACCGACTACACTAATCGACTGGCATTATATCTTTGCTAGCTGTAGGTAGGTGTAACAAACTAAATATAATAAGTGATAAGTCAATGGCCATGTGAGTGTCATAATGACCACCAACGTGCTAAGTGTAGACATGTGGACTCATCTAGCCAGGCGGTCCATCATCAATTTTTGCACGTGTTGAGCTTGCCATCTCAACAGATCACTCACTTTATGTGAGAAGGGGAGATGTAAGTTTGGCCATCATAGTCATCTATGTGGATGATTTGATTATTACAGGTGATAGTGACAATGGGATTGCTGAACTTAAGGACTTCTTGAAGAAGTTTGAGATGAAGGATTTGGGTGAGTTGAGATACTTTCTTGGCATTGAGGTAATCGAATATGATGATGGTATATGGCTATCCCAAAGGAAATATGGCTTAGATATATTATCCAAGTATGGTATGATAGCATGTAAGCCTCTTTCAGTACCATTGGAGAAAAATGTGAAAATGTGAGGTTGAGTGCTGATGTTGGGGATGGGATAGAAGACCCTACTATGTTTAAGAGGATAGTAGAGAGTCAAATTTACATGACTATCACAAGGCCAAACTTGAGCTATGCTATTGGCCTTGTCAATCAATTTATGGATGCCTAGAAAGCCTCATTTGGATGCAGTTAGACATATGCTGAGGTATATGAAGTCTACTTTACATTATGGACTTTTTTATGAGGCAGGTAAGGATGTACATATCTTTGGATACAGAGATGTAGATTGGGCTCGTAGCATGTCAGACAGAAGATCTACTAGTGGATTCATGTTTTCCCTTGGTAGTGCAACAGCTACATGGAGAAGCAAAAAGCAACCTACATGTTCTTTATTGAGTATAGAGGCGAAGTATAGAGGGTTGCTATGGTAGCATGTGAGGTGGCATGGCTGCAAAAGTTAATGGGTGATTTGGATGTGAAGGGAGATGGTCCAATTGTCATTCATTGTGACAACATGAGCAGCATACAACTAGCTAGGAATCCAATGTTCCATGCTAGGACAAAACACATTGAGGTGCACTACCACTTTGTGAGAGAGAAGGTACTTGTAGGTGAAAGGAAAGTAGAACCCAGGAGGAAGAAGCTTAGTGGTGAGAGCTATGGCGGATGGAGAGCAAGAGCCAAGAGAGAGAGAGACTCAAAAGTGGGAACTCCAACAACCACAATGTGTGACTGGGCTTTCCTTTATTCAAACTGTCACTAAAAGAATAAAGAATAAGTGACTGTGATAGGTGCCCGCCACACCTGCAGTATGCAGTGGCGGGTACTATTAGTGTAGTAATACACGGGTGGCTAGATGGAGGTGCCTTTACCCCCAACAACCTCCCACTTAAAGGCGAATATGCCCCAGTGAGAGAGAAAAAGAAAAGACAGTACAACATGTACACATGTACAATAGCATGAGAAAAAAGACGTCATCTTATCCAATGCCCATCAATCTCCTGATGAAGGCAAAGCGCTCGGTAGTGAGGCTTTTTGTGAGCAAGTCTACAAGATTCTGCTCAGTCAAAATCTTGACAAGGTCAACAGACCTGTCCTCAACGACCTCGTGATTGAAATGATACCTCACTTCAATATGTTTCGTCTTTGCATGGAAGACCAGATTCTTGTCCAACTGAATGGCACTCATAGAATCCGAATGCAGTGTAGACATAGCATCTGTCATACTAAGATCTGCAATCAAACGGCCTAACCAGATAGCCTCCTTGCAAGCCTCTTTGGCTGCAATATACTTGGCCTCTGTAGTAGAAAGAGCTGTACACTTCTGCACCCTAGACATCCAAGAGATAGCCCCTCCAGCATAAGTGAACACATAGCCAGAAGTGGACTTCCTACTATCTACATGTCCTGCATAATTAGAGTCAGTGTACCCCACAACTCCTGTATCCTGACTGCCATAACAAAGACACATATCTGATGTGCCCTTCAGGTACCTCATGATACCCTTCACAGCATCCCAATGTTTCTTGCTAGGTGTAGTCATATAAAGTGCCACAATTGCAACTGTAAAAGAAATATTTGGACAGATGGCTATCATGGCATACATAAGACTACCCACGACTGATGCATAGGGAATCTTGGCCATCTCGACCCTCTGCTCATCTGTCTACGGACAGTTGGTCTGTGAAGCCTTCACATGAGAAGGTAATGGACAACCAATAGGTTTAACATCTTGCATGCGGAAGCACTCAAGGACTTTATGAATGTACTCCCTCTGTGCACATAGAGTAGTTCCTAAGATTGATCACACGTAATGCGCATACCAAGTATATGAGAGGCATGTCCCAGATCTTTCATCTCAAAGCTCTTCTTGAGCCGAGCCTTAAGAACATCTAGCTCCTCATGAGGTGTCCCTGCTAAAAGCATGTCATTCACATAGAGTACCAAAATGAGTAAAGAACAGTCATGGGCTTTCTTCTGTACAAGCACGGATCCATAGCACTGTGGCTGTAGCCCTGTGACTGTATGAATGCACCAAACTTACGGTAACATTCCCTAGGTGCCTGATTCAGGCCATATAGACTCTTCTTTAGCTTGCACACTTGGTGTTCCCTGCCAGGGTCTGCAAAGCCCTTAGACTGCTCCATGCAAATCTCATCATGCAAGTCCCCATGTAAAAAAGCTGTCTTGACATCCATCTGGTACAAGTCTAGGTCAAGCTGTGCAACCAAGGCCAAGACTAAGCATAGAGTGGTCATCTTGACCACAGCAGAAAAGACTTCATCAAAGTCAACACCATGCTCTTGCTTAAATCCCTTAGCAACCAATCGAGCCTTGTATGCCGGCTTGGGGTATCCACGGGTACTTTTCAGCTTGTACACCCACTTACATGGCAAAGCCTTCTTACCCTGAGGCAAGGAAACCAAATCCAAGTCTAATTCTTATGTAACGAGTCAAGCTCATACTACATAGCCCTCTCCCAAGAGTGACAATCACCCCTGCACATAGCCTTATCATAAGTGAGAGGCTTGCCTACATCAATAACCAATAAATAATCCATAGAGGGCGCAAAATGGTCAGGAGGTCGTCTATCTCTAGTAGAGCGCCTCAACCTAGGCTCTGCTGCCTGACCAACATTCTGTCTAACATTAGCATGTCTAACATCTGGGCCATGAGCATCAGGTGATGTTGCACGCTGTTTAGCTAGTCGTGCTAGCTGGAATAGGAGTAGGTGGCTCCTCCTAAAAGATAACTCTGTGTACCTCAACCACTTTCTTAGGTTGCATATGCATTTTGTCCTCATGAAAGATGATATCATGACAGTGGATCACTTTCTACGCCTGCGGATCCCATTGACGGTAACCCATCTCTCCTACATCTCCGTAGCCAATGAAAATGCATTTGAGTCCTTGGGCACATGGCAGAATGCCTCACATACAAAGACACAAAAATAATCATAAGAGGGGGGCTTGCCTGCCCATACCTCCTCTGCAACCTGAAAGTCAATGCCAGTGCTGGGCGACCTGTTAATGAGATGCACTGTAGTAGTAACTGCCTTAGCCCAAAAGTGCTGTGGTAAGCCATCTTGGCTACGCATGCTACAGACCCTTTCCTGAATGGTCCTATTCATGCGCTCAGCCATAC